>NC_091203.1:21565003-21597503 GCF_040958095.1 Procambarus clarkii | reverse complement strand
TTCAGGAACGTCTATTCAGCCATCATGACCCTTGCTTTAGAGTATGCAGCACCCGCCTGGAAGTCCAACACAGACCCCTAAACAAGACTTGGTTCACTGAGTCCTGGGAACTGATAAAATCCTGTGGAAGCAGGATTTTCTTCAGGTGAATGGAGGATTGATGAAGCTGCTCCCTGTTGATGGGTCTAACCACTTGGGGTGGACGGTAGAGCGATGGTCTTGCTTCATGCAGGTCAGCGTTCAATCCCCGACCGTCCACAAGTGGTTGGGCACCATTCCTTCCCCCCCCCCCCCCCCCACCCTCCGTCCCATCCCAAATCCTTATCCTGACTCCTTCTAAGTGATATATAGTCGTAGTGGCTTGGCGCTTTCTCCTGATAGTTCCATTCCCTTCCCTGTTGACGGCTACCAGTTGATGATTCCGAGGATCAACATCCCCGCGGCCCGGTCTCTGACTAGAAGCCGCGTTTAGAAGCTGATGTTTAGATACATTAGAAAGAGTAGACGTAGCAATAATAGTGAAGGAGAAGAACAGCACGAGGGATAAAGATGGAAATAAGAGAAGTTTGTCACTGATGTCACCGAGACATCCCCGATGACATCGCGATAACCTGATGTGTCTGAGAAAATCTGTTAAGGCAATGATGTGGGATCGAACTCGCGTCTCTGGCCTTAGTTGCGAAAATATTAACCTCGCCATGATCGAGTCAGCAAAGCGTGTGTGTGTGTGTGTCTGGGGAGGAAGAAGGGGGGCTCCAGGAACGCGAGTTCAATCCCATTTCATAGCCCCAAAACATCCCCAGAAAGCACCATCATCACTTGAGTATATTTAAATGAATAGAAATAGCTGAAACTAACTCATATGTCTTTTAAATGTAATTTGTTAAGGTGCGAGAATACAGTAAATTAATTGAAGAAACATAGTTAACAAAAGGCTATTGGTTTCAAAAAAATTACGAGACCCTTCAAAGGCATCTAGACAGGTCGGGAGCCGGTCGGCCGAGCGGACAGCACGCTGTACTTGTGATCCTGTGGTCCTGGGTTCGATCCCAAGCGCCGGCGAGAAGCAATGGGCAGAGTTTCTTTCACCCTATGCCCCTGTTACCTAACAGTAAAATAGGTACCTGGGAGTTAGTCATCTGTCACGGGCTGCTTCCTGGGGGTGGAGGCCTGGTCGAGGACCGGGCCGAGGGGACACTAAAGCCCCGAAATCATCTCAAGATAACCTCAAGATAGGTGAAGGAAGGAAGGAAGGAATATATCAGGAGAAAGCGCCAAGCCATTACGACTATACAGCACTGGGAAGGGGTCAGGATAAGGATTTGGGATAGGACGGAGGGGAAGGAATGGTGCCCAACCACTTGTGGTGGACGGTCGGGGATTGAACGCCGACCTGCATGACGCGAGACCGTCGCTCTACCGTCCAGCCCAAGTGCTTGGGGGCCTTAGGTGAATAAAATGCCAAGTTTGACAACAGGAGTAATTTATCGAAGAGCAATAACGTATCCACTACACGAGTTGATCCGCGGGAACGAGCTCAACTGGCCGCCAATAACGAAGAGATGGAGATAGAGAGAGACGCCAATAACGAAGAGAGGGAGATAGAGAGAGTCGCCAATAACGAATAGAAGGAGATAGAGAGACACGCCAATAACGAAGAGAGGGAGATTGAGAGACACGCCAATAACGAAGAGAGGGAGATAGAGAGACACGCCAATAACGAAGAGAAGGAGATAGAGAGACACGCCAATAACGAAGAGAGGGAGATAGAGAGACACGCCAATAACGAAGAGAGGGAGATAGAGAGACACGCCAATAACGAAGAGAGGGAGATAGAGAGACACGCCAATAACGAAGAGAGGGAGATAGAGAGACACGCCAATAACGAGGAATCAAACGCTCAACGATAAGCTCAACGAAGCGATAGTAGCGAGGAGAGATACAGTTTTCAATGCGTCACAGAACTCATTGACAAATGACAAAATATAATTAAACACTTCACCTGAATATTCAGTGAAGCCATCAACAGGTTCCACTGCCTCGTAAATAATGACTGAGATAAATACAGGTGCACACACACACCTGTTATTATCAATGCAAATGTCAGGAAATGACAGTCAGGTGTAAATTATCTTTAAATAAAACATTGGACAGGTGAAAAATGGTGGAAAAATATAATGTTGATCAGACCACACACTAGAAGGTGAAGGGACGACGACGTTTCGGTCCGTCTTGGACCATTCTCAAGTCGATTGTAATGTTATTGTGACTCTTCGCCTGCAAGTGGAGATGATATTGTCAAGTGCAGATGCGTCTGTTTGACGTCCTCCGACGTCTAGAGAGACGTACAGCAACTCCATGTACACTCGTTATCTCTTGGGAAAGGTTCAAAGCCACAGCAACGCGTGGCAGGGGTACAGCTATCTTTGAGGTTATCTTTGAGATGATTTCGGGGGCTTTTAGTGTCCCCGCGGCCCGGTCCTCGACCAGGCCTCCACCCCCAGGAAGCAGCCCGTGACAGCTGACTAACACCCAGGTACCTATTTTACTGCTAGGTAACAGGGGCATAGGGTGAAAGAAACTCTGCCCAATGTTTCTCGCCGGCGCCTGGGATCGAACCCAGGACCACAGGATCACAAGTCCAGCGTGCTGTCCGCTCGGCCGACCTGCTCCCTGAGTGTATATTGAGTGTAAATAAAGTTTATTACATATCACTACATATGGAACTACATATGGTGTCCTGCGATTAAGTACATCATTCTCTCTACACATTCAAGAAAGTTTGTCATGTTTCCGGTCCTGTTGTCATGTTCCTGTTCCTGTTGTCATGTTCCCGTCCCTGTTGTCATGTTCCCGCTTCCTGTTGTCATGTTCCCGCTCCCTGTTGCCATGTTCCCGCTCCCTGTTGCCATGTTCCCGCTTCCTGTTGTCATGTTCCCGCTCCCTGTTGTCATGTTCCCGCTCCCTGTTGCCATGTTCCCGCTCCTGTTGCCATGTTCCCGTTCCTGTTGTCATGTTCCCGCTTCCTGTTGCCATGTTCCCGCTCCTGTTGCCATGTTCCCGCTCCTGTTGCCATGTTCCCGCTTCCTGTTGCCATGTTCCCGCTTCCTGTTGTCATGTTCCCGCTCCTGTTGTCATGTTCCCGCTTCCTGTTGTCATGTTCCCGGTCCTGTTGGCATGTTCCCGCTCCCTGTTGTCATGTTCCCGCTTCCTGTTGTCATGTTCCCGCTTCCTGTTGTCATGTTCCCGCTCCTGTTGTCATGTTCCCGCTCCCTGTTGTCATGTTCCCACTCCCTGTTGCTATGTTCCCGCTCCCTGTTGTCATGTTCCCGCTTCCTGTTGTCATGTTACCGCTTCCTGTTGTCATGTTCCCGCTCCTGTTGTCATGTTCCCGCTCCCTGTTGTCATGTTCCCGCTCCCTGTTGTCATGTTCCCGCTCCCTGTTGCCATGTTCCCGCTCCTGTTGTCATGTTCCCGCTCCTGTTGCCATGTTCCCGCTCCTGTTGCTATGTTCCTGTTCCTGTTGTCATGTTCCTGCTTCCTGTTGTCATGTTCCCGCTCCTGTTGTCATGTTCCCGCTCCTGTTGCCATGTTCCCGCTCCTGTTGCTATGTTCCTGTTCCTGTTGTCATGTTCCCACTCCCTGTTGCTATGTTCCCGCTCCCTGTTGTCATGTTCCCGCTCCTGTTGCCATGTTCCCGCTCCCTGTTGTCATGTTCCCGCTCCTGTTGTCATGTTCCCGCTCCCTGTTGTCATGTTCCCGCTCCTGTTGCTATGTTCCTGTTCCTGTTGTCATGTTCCCGCTCCTGTTGCTATGTTCCTGCTCCTGTTGTTATGTTCCCGCTCCTGTTGTCATGTTCCCGCTCCTGTTGTCATGTTCCCGCTCCCTGTTGTCATGTTCCCGCTCCCTGTTGTCATGTTCCCGCTCCCTGTTGTCATGTCCCCGCTCCTGTTGCTATGTTCCTGTTCCTGTTGTCATGTACCCGCTCCTGTTGTCATGTTCCCGCTCCCTGTTGTCATGTTCCCGCTCCCTGTTGTCATGTTCCCGCTCCCTGTTGTCATGTTCCCGCTCCTGTTGCTATGTTCCTGTTCCTGTTGTCATGTTCCCGCTCCCTGTTGTCATGTTCCCGCTCCCTGTTGTCATGTTCCCGCTTCCTGTTGTCATGTTCCCGCTCCCTGTTGTCATGTTCCCGCTCCCTGTTGCCATGTTCCCGCTCCCTGTTGTCATGTTCCCGGTCCTGTTGTCATGTTCCCGCTTCCTGTTGTCATGTTCCCGCTTCCTGTTGTCATGTTCCCGCTCCCTGTTGTCATGTTCTCGCTCCCTGTTGTCATGTTCCCGCTCCCTGTTGTCATGTTCCCGCTCCCTGTTGTCATGTTCCCGCTCCCCTTTGTCATGTTCTCGCTCCCTGTTGTCATGTTCCCGCTCCCTGTTGTCATGTTCCCGCTCCCCTTTGTCATGTTCCCGCTCCCTGTTGTCATGTTCCCGCTCCATGTTGCCATGTTTCCGTTCCTGTTGTCATGTTCCCGCTCCCAGTTGTCATGTTCCCGCTCCCTGTTGTCATGTTCCCGCTCCTGTTGTCATGTTCCCGCTCCTGTTGTCATGTTCCCGCTCCCTGTTGTCATGTTCCCGCTCCCTGTTGCCATGTTCCCGCTTCCTGTTGTCATGTTCCCGCTCCCTGTTGCCATGTTCCCGTTCCTGTTGCCATGTTCCCGTCCCTGTTGCCATGTTCCCGCTCCCTGTTGCCATGTTCCCGCTCCCTGTTGCCATGTTCCCGCTTCCTGTTGTCATGTTCCCGCTCCCTGTTGCCATGTTCCCGTTCCTGTTGCCATGTTCCCGTCCCTGTTGCCATGTTCCCGCTCCTGTTGTCATGTTCCCGCCCCTGTTGTCATGTTCCCGTCCCTGTTGCCATGTTCCCGCTCCCTGTTGCCATGTTCCCGTTCCTGTTGTCATGTTCATCCCTGTTGCCATGATCTCACTTTCCTGTTTCTCCCAGTAAAGTGTTCACAAGGGTTTCGTGGTCTTTATTTGTGGTTCAAGACCATCTCGAATTCCCTTTATCTCCCGTTTCCATTGTACTTCCAATTGTGTTTTTCGCTCCCTAAATAATGGTGTTACCATTAATTATTCTGGCTTTTACAATGGTTCCAACGTCGTCTCTCTCTTTCTCTCTCTCTTTCCATTGGTAGTAATTGGTTGAGTCGTATCAGGTGTTTGGGGTCTTCCTGACACGTGTGTTTGGGGGCCCTCGTCACACACAGGTGTTGGGGGGGCCCTCAACACACACAGGTGTTGGGGGGCCCTCAACACACACAGGTGTTGGGGGCCCTGATCACATAGGTGTTGGGGGGCCCTCGTCACACACAGGTGTTGGGGGGCCTCGTCACACACAGGTGTTGGGGGGCCCTCGTCACACACAGGTGTTGGGGGGCCCTTGTCACACACAGGTGTTGGGGGGCTTTCAACACACACAGGTGTTGGGGGGCCCTCGTCACACACAGGTGTTGGGGGCCCTCTTCACACAGGTGTTGGGGGGCCCTCAAAACACACAGGTGTTGGGGGGCCTTCAACACACACAGGTGTTGGGGGCCCTCGTCACACATAGGTGTTGGGGGGCCCTCGTCACACACAGGTGTTGGGGATCCCTCATCACACACAGGTGTTGGGGGGCCCTCGTCACACACAGGTGTTGGGGGGCCCCTCATCACACACAGGTGTTCGGGGCCCTCGTCACACACAGGTGTTGGGGGGCCCTCGTCACACACAGGTGTTGGGGGGCCCTCATCACACACAGGTGTTGGGGGGCCCTCGTCACACACAGGTGTTGGGGGGCCCTCGTCACACACAGGTGTTGGGGGGCCTCGTCACACACAGGTGTTGGGGGCCCTGATCACACAGGTGTTGGGGGGCCCTCGTCACACACAGGTGTTGGGGGGCCCTCGTCACACACAGGTGTTGGGGGCCCTGATCACACAGGTGTTGGGGGCCCTGATCACACAGGTGTTGGGGGGCCCTCGTCACACACAGGTGTTGGGGGGCCCTCAACACACACAGGTGTTGGGGGCCCTCAACACACACAGGTGTTGGGGGGCCCTCGTCACACACAGGTGTTGGGGGGCCCTCGTCACACACAGGTGTTGGGGGGCCTTCAACACATACAGGTGTTGGGGGGCCCTCGTCACACACAGGTGTTGGGGGGCCCTCGTCACACACAGGTGTTGGGGCGCCCTCATCACACACAGGTGTTGGGGGGCCCTCATCACACACAGGTGTTGGGGGCCCTCATCACACACAGGTGTTGGGGGCCCTCATCACACACAGGTGTTGGGGGCCCTGATCACGCACAGGTGTTGGGGGGCCCCTCATCACACACAGGTGTTGGGGGCCCTCGTCACACACAGGTGATGGGGGCCCTCGTCACACACAGGTGTTGGGGGCCCTCGTCACACACAGGTGTTGGGGGGCCCTCGTCACACACAGGTGTTGGGGGGCCCTCGTCACACACAGGTGTTGGGGGGCCCTCGTCACACACAGGTGTGTTGGGGGGCCCTTGTCACACACAGGTGTTGGGGGGCCCTCGTCACACACAGGTGTTGGGAGGCCCTTGTCACACACAGGTGTTGGGGGGCCCTCGTCACACACAGGTGTTGGGGGGCCCTCCTCAGACACAGGTGTTGGGGGCCCTGATCACACAGGTGTTGGAGACCCTCTCATAGCTGTCAGGTGTGTTATTTTGCTTCGTGTTCGGCTCTTGTGACACCCCCCCCCTCCAGACTGCCAGAGAGAAGGGGCCGGGAATTTATTGATCCATGACTAACATATCCAAGCAGAACATTCTGTTGTACTCACCTAGGGAGCCGGTCGGCCGAGCGGACAGCACGCTGGACTTGTGATCCTGTGGTCCTGGGTTCAATCCCAGGCGCCGGCGAGAAACAATGGGCAGAGTTTCTTTCACCCTATGCCCCTGTTACCTAGCAGTAAAATAGGTACCTGGGTGTTAGTCAGCAGTCACGGGCTGCTTCCTGGGGGGTGGAGGCCTGGTCGAGGACCGGGCCGCGGGGACACTAAAAAGCCCCGAAATCATCTCAAGATAACCACTCAAGATAACCTAGTTGCACTTACCTAGTTGTACTCACAAAGACTAGCATCTGCCCCTCAGCCTCTTTTTCTCATGGTATCCGCCAGCTAATCTTCCACTAACCCCTTTTGCTTTCATAACTCCATAACCATTGATTATTTTTAAAGGCACTACGGGCTCACCATAGCCCGTGCTACTTGGAACTTTGTTCCAAGTAGCGAATCTTTAACAACAACAACAACAACATTGATTATTAAACATTGGTCACTTATCCTCATTGTATTTCATGCACAATGATCTCATTATTCTAAACATTTGGTGATGTATGTGTAAGTACAATCAGGTCAAGATGGAACAGTGAATGGCTCAATGTCCACTTTGCTTTTATGAGGCTCAAGTTCTGTATTGATGACTGGTTTATTAAGTGTTGCGAAGTGTTGCGAAGGTCCCTGGTGTGTTACGAAGGTCTCTGGTGTGTTGTGAAGGTCCCTGGTGTGTTGCGAAGGTCCCTGGTGTGTTACGAAGGTCTCTGGTGTGTTGTGAAGGTCCCTGGTGTGTTGCGAAGGTCCCTGGTGTGTTACGAAGGTCTCTGGTGTGTTGTGAAGGTCCCTGGTGTGTTGCGAAGGTCCCTGGTGTGTTGTGAAGGTCCCTGGTGTGTAGCGAAGGTCCCTGGTGTGTTGTGAAGGTCCCTGGTGTGTTGTGAAGGTCTCTGGTGTGTTGTGAAGGTCCCTGGTGTGTTACGAAGGTCTCTGGTGTGTTGTGAAGGTCCCTGGTGTGTTACGAAGGTCTCTGGTGTGTTGTGAAGGTCCCTGGTGTGTTACGAAGGTCTCTGGTGTGTTGTGAAGGTCCCTGGTGTGTTACGAAGGTCTCTGGTGTGTTGTGAAGGTCCCTGGTGTGTTGTGAAGGTCCCTGGTGTGTTACGAAGGTCTCTGGTGTGTTGTGAAGGTCCCTGGTGTGTTACGAAGGTCTCTGGTGTGTTGTGAAGGTCCCTGGTGTGTTACGAAGGTCTCTGGTGTGTTGTGAAGGTCCCTGGTGTGTTACGAAGGTCTCTGGTGTGTTGTGAAGGTCCCTGGTGTGTTACGAAGGTCTCTGGTGTGTTGTGAAGGTCTCTGGTGTGTTACGAAGGTCTTTGATGTGTTGCGAAGGTCTTTGGTGTGTTACGAAGGTCCCTGGTGTGTTACGAAGGTCTCTGGTGTGTTACGAAGGTCTTTGGTGTGTTGGGAAGGTCTTTGGTGTGTTGTGAAGGTCTCTGGTGTGTTGCAAAGGTCTCAGGTGTGTTGTGAAGGTCCCTGGTGTGTTGTGAAGGTCCCTGGTGTGTTGCAAAGGTCTCTGGTGTGTTGTGAAGGTCTCTGGTGTGTTGCGAAGGACTCTGGTGTGTTGTGAAGGTCCCTGGTGTGTTGCGAAGGTCCCTGGTGTGTTGTGAAGGTCCCTGGTGTGTTGTGAAGGTCCCTGGTGTGTTGCGAAGGTCTCTGGTGTGTTGCGAAGGTCCCTGGTGTGTTGTGAAGGTCCCTGGTGTGTTGTGAAGGTCCCTGGTGTGTTGTGAAGGTCCTTGGTGTGTTGCGAAGGTCTCTGGTGTGTTGCGAAGGTCTCTGGTGTGTTGCGAAGGTCTCTGGTGTGTTGTGAAGGTCCCTGGTGTGTTACGAAGGTTCCTGGTGTGTTGTGAAGGTCTCTGGTGTGTTACGAAGGTTCCTGGTGTGTTGCGAAGGTTCCTGGTGTGCTGTGAAGGTCCCTGGTGTGTTACGAAGGTCCCTGGTGTGTTACGAAGGTCTCTGGTGTGTTACGAAGGTCTTTGATGTGTTGGGAAGGTCTTTGGTGTGTTACGAAGGTCTCTTGTGTGTTACGAAGGTCTTTGGTGTGTTGGGAAGGTCTTTGGTGTGTTGTGAAGGTCTCTGGTGTGTTGCAAAGGTCTCAGGTGTGTTGTGAAGGTCCCTGGTGTGTTGTGAAGGTCCCTGGTGTGTTGCAAAGGTCTCTGGTGTGTTGTGAAGGTCTCTGGTGTGTTGCGAAGGACTCTGGTGTGTTGTGAAGGTCTCTGGTGTGTTGCGAAGGTCTCTGGTGTGTTGTGAAGGTCTCTGGTGTGTTGCGAAGGTCCCTGGTGTGTTGCGAAGGTCCCTGGTGTGTTGCGAAGGTCCTTGGTGTGTTGCGAAGGTCCCTGGTGTGTTGCGAAGGTCCCTGTTGTGTTACGAAGGTCCCTGGTGTGTAACAAAGGTCCCTGGTGTGTGTTGCGAAGGTCCCTGGTGAGTTGCGAAGGTCCCTGGTGTGTTACGAAGGTCTCTGATGTGTTGCGAAGGTCCCTGGTGTGTTGCGAAGGTCCCTGGTGTGTTGCGAAGGTCCCTGGTGAGTTACGAAGGTCCCTGGTGTGTAACAAAGGTCCTTGGTGTGTTGTTTAAGGTCCTTGGTGTGTTGCGAAGGTCCCTGGTGTGTTGCGAAGGTCCTTGGTGTGTTGCGAAGGTCCCTGGTGTGTTGTGAAGGTCCCTGGTGTGTTGCGAAGGCCCTTGGTGTGTTGCGAAGGTCCCTGGTGTGTTGCGAAGGTCCCTGATGTGTAACAAAGGTCCCTGGTGTGTTGCGAAGGTCCCTGGTGTATAACAGAGATCCCTGGTGTGTTGCGAAGGTCCCTGGTGTGTGTTGCGAAGGTTCCTGGTGTGTTGCGAAGGTCCCTGGTGTGTTGCGAAGGTCCCTGGTGTGTGTTGCAAAGGTTCCTGGTGTGTAACAAAGGTCCCTGGTGTGTTGCGAAGGTCCCTGGTGTGTTGCAAAGGTCCCTGGTGTGTGTTGCGAAAGTCCCTGGTGTGTTGCGAAGGTCCCTGGTGTGTTACGAAGGTTCCTGGTGAGTTGCAAAGGTCCCTGGTGTGTTACGAAGGTCTCTGATGTGTTGCAAAGGTCCCTGGTGTGTTGCGAAGGTCCCTGGTGTGTTGCGAAGGTCCCTGGTGTGTTGCGAATGTCCCTGGTATGTGTTGCGAAGGTCCCTGGTGTGTTGCGAAGGTCCCTGGTGTGTTGCGAATGTCTCTGGTATATGTTGCGAAGGTCCCTGGTGTGTTGCGAAGGTCCCTGGTGTGTTGCGAATGTCTCTGGTATATGTTGCGAAGGTCCCTGGAGTGTTGCGAAGGTCCCTGGTGTGTTACGAAGGTCCCTGGTGTGTTGCGAAGGTCCTTGGTGTGTTGTGAAGTTTCCTGGTGTGTTGCGAAGGTCTCTGGTGTGTTGCGAAGGTCTCTGGTGTGTTGCGAAGGTCCCTGATGTGTTGCGAAGGTCCCTGGTGTGTTGCGAAGTTTCTTTCTGCAACTTTTATTAGTTTGACTCTTCATGTCTCTTCCCCTTGGCCTCCTTTTGAGTCGAATGATTTCTAGGAAGTTTGTCCATAATATAAATCTGTCATAAGCATCTTTGCTCTCGATCTAAGGGATAATCCTGCCAGATCTTCGACGATGTTTATGAAGACTCTGTTCGTATTCTTGTGTGATTGTTAGGGGTTTTCTGTGGTTCTCTGGGGATTGTAACTCATAGCAACCCTTACTCTCTTCTCGCTTGCTCTGTACCTACACATATACATATAGGTATAGGTACCTATACATATATACATAACTGCACATAAGGGGCATAACTGGCCGACCCCTCACAGTGTTCAAGAGAGAACTGGATAAGCACCTCCAAAGGATACCTGATCAACCAGGCTGTGACTCATACGTCAGGCTGCGGGTAGCCGCGTCTAACAGCCTGGTTGATCAGTCCGGCAACCAGGAGGCCTGGTCGACGACCGGGCCGCGGGGACACTAAGCCCCGGAAGCACCTCAAGGTAACTTCAAAGTAACAAGGTGCCTCCAATTACTCTCTCTCTCTCTCTCTCTCTCTCTCTCTCTCTCTCTCTCTCTCTCTCTCTCTCTCTCTCTCTCTCTCTCTCTCTCTCTCTCTCTTCTGCTTGTGTGCTGTTCTAGCATTTATCTTTATTTCCTCTTTATTCGTGTTATTATCATGATATACATTTCAGTAGCCTTCTACACCTCTCTGGTTCCCCTTGTGTCTAATCTGGGCTCTTGATGAAATCTTATTTGCAAATATGAATTTTAGTGGTCTAATTCATCAGTGTGTATATTAACCCAGCCTTCCACCAAGTCTCTCTCTACAACGCATAGACATAGGAGTTCAAGGATGTTTATGGATCTCTTTATGTAATCATAAAGAAAACTTTGTGTAATCAGTGTTCTCATTTTTGTTTAATTATCCTCCTTTTCTGTTACTTTAAGTTTTTTGAAGTTTGCCCTTGGCAGATCAGCAACTATGTTATTATGTTATTAAATAACTATGTTATTTTGTGTGACTTCTTGGGTCCACGTGTTTCAATTTTAAGGGTTCAGGCCCCCTAATTTTTTTTCTTTTGTTTATATCCTCTAATGGGATTGTTTATCATTAATTGCCGTCTTATTGCCTTAAGATTACCGTTTTTCTTCACCCAGCTTAACACGGTTCCCTCTCACATCTCCAACTTAGTTCTACCACTTGGCCCTTCCAATAGGTCCCCATATATCACAAATCTATCTCAAATATCTCATCAGTTTCTGACTTCTTTTTCAACAAACTCTCCTGACACAGTTTATTTTATTTGTCAAACTCTCCAGATGCGAGTTCTTGACATGCCTCTGCAGTTTCTGCTAGTCTCCCCTCACATGTCTGGCATATTTCTCTCCGTCAGTTTCATGATGTACTCTCATGTCCCCCAATTCTTGCTTCAGTATTTTCTATGATTCTTTCCCCTGGTCCCTCTGTTCCCCCCTGCATAACTCCCCAGACTCATGTTGGGATTATACTTTTCCTGTTCTCTCCGTCCGCCTCTATAGTGATCTTGTCTCTGAGCATATCTCTCATGCCTCTCTCTCTCTCTCTCCAAGTGGTTGAGCACCATTCCTTTCCGCCGTCCCATCCCAAATCCTTATCCTGACCCCTTCCCAGTGCTATATAGTCGTGGTGGCTTGGCGCTTTCTCCTCAAAGGTCTCTTGCCCTTCTCTCCCTCCCATGATGTGTGCTGTCAGGTGTTTCCTACTTGTGTGTACTCATCTATTTCTGCTCATCTATGCTTGCAGGATCGAGCGTTTGCTTTTAGACTCCTTGTCTTTCTATCCGGCGATTCCTGAACAATTTTCCTATTATATCTACTTTTAAAATTACGAATGGAGTTAGCTTCTACAATCTGCTCCCTTAGTTCGCTACATTTACACATTATTCGTACGTTAAAATAAATTGTTGTAACATCTGTTATTCATCTGAGCCTCAACTCCATACACGCTCTCTGTGAACATTTCCTCTTTTTATTTTCACTGTCAATTCCCTAAGTATCTTCTACGTTTCTGTCATGTCCCCCCTCCCCCTCTCCCTTCAATTATTCTAGCGTCATCATGCTCCTTCAGTGTCTCTTCATACCCCATCCCTCGCAGTTTTGGAATAAGCCAAAAAGCAAAATTCTGAGCCTTTTGTTATTTAAGATAAGGGGGTCCACGACGGGGCAGCATACTCTAAAACTGGTCTCACGTAGGTGGTGTGCAGCGATTTAAATGCCTCTTTCTTTGGGAATGATGCTCTGATTTGTGCTAGTGTGGGATATGTTGCTGATGTTATCCTATTTATATCAACCTCCAGAATAAGGTTTGGTGTGTGTCCACTCCCAGGTCTCTTTCTCTACCTGTTATAGGGAGTACTTCCCCCTTTCCTCGTGTACTGTCATTTTGATCTGTCTCCTGTTTATAATTTCATCACCTTACACTTGCTGGTGCTGAACTCCAGTAGCCATTTCTCGAACCTACTTTGCTTATATATTCCTAGAGAATCTTACACTCCTTATCAGTCACGATTCTTCTCATTAATTTTGCATCGTCTGCAAACATCGACGTGTAAGAGTTATTTCACACAGAAATCACAATAGCCTGATGCATCAAATGAACAAATCCACAAGGGCCGTGACGAGGATTCGAACCTGCGTCCGAGAGCATCCCAGACGCTGCCTTAATCAATTGAGCTACAACATGGTCAAAGGGAGTTGAAACCGAAGTTGACCCTGTCGTTGCTCAGTCGATTAAGGCAGCGTCTGGGATGCTCTCGGACGCAGGTTCGAATCCTCGTCACGGCCCTTGTGGTTTTGTTCATGTAAGACACAACTCCAATAGAGAGTCTTTTACGTAAGAGCCAATTTTTAGAGAGCCAATTTTTAGAGAGCCAATTTACGTAAGAGCCAATTTTTAGAGAGCCAATTTACGTAAGAGCCAATTTTTAGAGAGCCAATTTACGTAAGAGCCAATTTTTAGAGAGCCAATTTACGTAAGAGCCAATTTTTAGAGAGCCAATTTACGTAAGAGCCAATTTTTAGAGAGCCAATTTACGTCAGAGCCAATTTTTAGAGAGCCAATTTACGTAAGAGCCAATTTTTAGAGAGCCAATTTTTAGAGAGCCAATTTACGTAAGAGCCAATTTTTAGAGAGCCAATTTACGTAAGAGCCAATTTTTAGAGAGCCAATTTACGTCAGAGCCAATTTTTAGAGAGCCAATTTACGTAAGAGCCAATTTTTAGAGAGCCAATTTACGTAAGAGCCAATTTTTAGAGAGCCAATTTACGTAAGAGCCAATTTTTAGAGAGCCAATTTACGTAAGAGCCAATTTTTAGAGAGCCAATTTAGGTAAGAGCCAATTTTTAGAGAGCCAATTTACGTAAGAGCCAATTTTTAGAGAGCCAATTTACGTAAGAGCCAATTTTTAGAGAGCCAATTTACGTAAGAGCCAATTTTTAGAGAGCCAATTTACGTAAGAGCCAATTTTTAGAGAGCCAATTTACGTAAGAGCCAATTTTTAGAGAGCCAATTTACGTAAGAGCCAATTTTTAGAGAGCCAATTTACGTAAGAGCCAATTTTTAGAGAGCCAATTTTTAGAGAGCCAATTTACGTAAGAGCCAATTTTTAGAGAGCCAATTTACGTAAGAGCCAATTTTTAGAGAGCCAATTTACGTAAGAGCCAATTTTTAGAGAGCCAATTTACGTAAGAGCCAATTTTTAGAGAGTCAATTTACGTAAGAGCCAATTTTTAGAGAGCCAATTTACGTAAATGAGAACAGTATTGGTCCCAGCATCGATCTCTGAGGTAACCTAACTTGTCACCCTACGCCAGTCCAATTTGTCACCCTCACTGTCACCCTCTGATTCCTGCCTGTTAGTTAATTTCTTATCTATACTAGTGTTTTTCCGCTTACGTCCCTCTGCCTCTCAAGTTTGTATAGTAATCTCTTCTGAGGTACTGTGTCAAAGACATTTTGACAGTCAAGAAATACGCATTGAGGCCTGTTATCTGTTCAATCTTAATTTTGTTACTCTGTCATTTCAATAGGCATGTTAGGCATGATTTCCTTTCCCTGGCATGAAAAAAGGAATTGTTAGGCATGATTTGCCATATTGAGGGGGTTTATTTACGTAATTATCTTCAGGTGTGTAACTTATCTTATCCTTATAATTCTATCGAGTACTTTGCAAGTGAGACTTGTCGGGGATATTGGTCTGTTGTTGAGTGCCTCTCCTCTATCTCCTTCCTTGTAGAGTGGTACCGCATTGGCCTTCTTCCAGCTGCCGGGCCCTGGAAACACAAACCGAAACTGTCTCTATTTTCCGCTTGTTACAACTTGTAATAAAGTTGTTCCATCTTGGCTTAACGTGTTTATGACGTGTTAGAACGTTGTTACAACTTGCTATATTGGTTGTTATAACTGGTTAGGTGTTAAAACTTGTTCGAACGTTATACCAACGTCGTAGTTTCGGTGTGTGTTTAGCGGGGGGTAGTTCTCGTTTAGTAAGTGACTCGCTTGAGGTAGACTGTGCTTCTCCTGCCTCGTTTAACATGTCTTTTGTTCCACAGCTTCAGTTTCGTTTAGTGATGCTAGCTGTGTCCTGTCTTCCTCTGCTCTCACCTAAATATTGAATATTTAGGGGTTATGTATTTAAAGATACATTTGATACATGGAGATACATTTAAATACGTATCTCATTCAGGGTCATCTCCACTTCTGACACTGAAAGATATTCTGGTTCAATTGTGAACATTCCATGAAAAATAATTAACACACACACATAGAAGACTTGTATATAACAGTTCAAATATCAAAGAGACGCAAAAAAATGGCAGGAATAGATTGTATAGAATAAAGGGCAGCAAATCTTTCAGTAAAATCCGATAAATCGTAAAATTATTCTTAATAAAGTTAAATTAACTAATGTCATTCATAGAAGCAGAGAGCTTGTTCAGGGTGTGGGGGGACAATCTTCCCTGAACCCAAGACAGTGAATCATTTATCAGAAGTTTCAACATCATTTAAGGAAGCTCTTGGAAGCCTGTAGGCTTCACTCTCCCTACACCTTCCTCTTGCTGCTCTCAATAGAGCCAATAGAGTCTCTTGTCTCCTCGCTCTCGTAGCTACGGTTGAGTCCAAGCACTACTCCTCCCAGCCAGCCAAGTAATTGAGGAAACTTTGAGCTATGACCGGTCTGCGGCTTCCCTTGACATGGGAACACCTCGGAAACCTTCTTCCGTCGTAGAGGAACAAATCCTCTTTAGTCCCCTGAGAAGTGTTGACAGGTGTCAACGGTTGACAGGTGCCGCTAGACCAGCGACAGGCCTTAACACAGGTGTTGTGTTAAACTGCGGGTGTGTGCAGGGTGTTAAGCTGCAGGTGTGTGTGTGTGTGTGTGTGTGTGTGCAGGGTGTTAGGCTGCAGGTGTGTGTGTAGAGTGTTAAGCTGCAGGTGTGTGTGTGTGTGTGTGTGTGTGCAGGGTGTAAGCTGCAGGTGTGTGTGTGTGTGTGTGTGCAAGGTGTTAAGCTGCAGGTGTGTGTGTGTGTGTGTGTGTGTAGGGTGTTAAGCTGCAGGTGTGTGTGTGTGTGTGTGCAGAGTGTTAAGCTGCAGGTGTGTGTGTAGAGTGTTAAGCTGCAGGTGTGTGTGTGTGTGTGTGTGCAGGGTGTTAATCTGCAGGTGTGTGCAGGGTGTTAACCTGCAGGTGTGTAGGTGTTAAGCTGCCTTCCTACCCACAACACTAAGCTATAACCCTGCGGCAGCTACTGGGCCAGACACCCATTAGGGTGATGGATGGTAAGCCTGGCCCATTATGCCCATTAACACTCTTCTACATCACCCTGAGGATTGTAGTTATGAAGACACACATTCACTTGCTGATATATGTGTATTTCTGAGTAGTAATGAGAGAACTGCGGTGTTCTCTAGCTTGTAGACTTTATGGTTGTCATATAGCGGTGTTCTCTAGCTTGTAGACTTTATGGTTGTCATATAGCGGTGTTCTCTAGCTTGTAGACTTTATGGTTATCATATAGCGGTGTTCTCTAGCTTGTAGACTTTATGGTTGTCATATAGCGGTGTTCTCTAGCTTGTAGACTTTATGGTTGTCATATAGCGGTGTTCTCTAGCTTGTAGACTTTATGGTTGTCATATAGTGGTGTTCTCTAGCTTGTAGACTTTATGGTTGTCATATAGCGGTGTTCTCTAGCTTGTAGACTTTATGGTTGTCATATAGTGGTGTATATCAGGGCCCCTAGACTTTATGGTTGTCATATAGCGGTGTATATCAGGGCCCCTAGACTTTATGGTTCATATAACCGGTGTATATCAGGGCCCCTAGACTTTGTGGTTCATATAACCGGTGTATATCAGCGCCCCTAGACTTTATGGTTGTCATATAGCGGTGTATATCAGGGCCCCTAGACTTTATGGTTGTCATATAGCGGTGTATATCAGGGCCCCTAGACTTTATGGTTGTTATATAGCGGTGTATATCAGGGCCCCTAGACTGTATGGTTGTCATATAGCGGTGTATATCAGGGCCCCTAGACTTTATGGTTGTCATATAGCGGTGTATATCAGGGCCCCTAGACTTTAAGGTTGTCATATATCGGTGTATATCAGGGCCCCTAGACTTTATGGTTCTCATATAGCGGTGTATATCAGGGCCCCTAGACTTTATGGTTGTCATATAACCGTTCGGATATAAGTGTGACGATGTCGACGCCATCTGTTGAGCGCACCCGACCCCATCTTCTGTTCCTGTGTGGAAGCCTGCCAGTGTATTGCTGGAGACCCCTGCCAGTGTGTTACATTTATTAAACAGTTTACAAGCATGAAAACTTGCCAATCAACTGTTGTTATTGTTATAAACAGCCTCCTGGTGCTTCCGAGCTCATTAACTGTTCAATAATTGTAAACAAAGCCGCCAAAGATTGAGAAAAGACGTACAGGGTCGTAAGTGCTTGCGTAACTCCTTCGTGAATCTGGCGCCCAGGTTCGTAAGTGCTTGCGTAACTCCTTCGTGAATCTGGGCCCCAGGAGTATATCTGGTTCACCGATGGGTCGTTCCTAGCACGCTAACTGCCTACACCTCCAACATTAGAGTCAGGACACATTCGAAAAGAAAACACCTTCCTGTCTCCAGATGATTGGTATAGAGACTTTCACCTTGCAACACAGTGTTGCGACAGTGTCCATCGCTCAGCTGAGCGAGGGAAACACTTGTTACAATGTTGCAGTGTTGATCACAGCATGATCGAGGCAGGTGTTGTTACGACCTCTCACACACCCTCGACTTTACGACCGGCTGAGTCGACATTTGTCATGCGGGACAAATGTGTTTATTGTAGCTGATGAAGAGGTCGTAAATGGCCGAGCTTACGACCATTTGGGCTCTACTTTGTGGCGCTAACTGACGAATGAGGCTACGTGAGGCTACGTGAGACTACGTGAGGCTACGTGGGGCTACGTGAGGCTACATGAGGCTACGTGAGACTACTTGAGGATATGTGAGGCTACGTGAGGCTACGTGAGGCTACGTGAGACTGCGTGAGGCTACGTGAGACTGCGTGAGACTACGTGAGGCTACGTGAGACTACGTCAGGCTACATGAGGCTACGTGAGGCTACGTGAGAGTACGTGAGACTGCGTGAGGCTACGTGAGGCTACGTGAGGCTACGTGAGAGTACGTGAGAAAGCGTGAGGCTACGTGAGACTGCGTGAGGCTACGTGAGACTGCGTGAGGCTACGTGAGTCTACGTGAGGCTACGTGAGAGTACGTGAGACTGCGTGAGGCTACGTGAGACTGCGTGAGGCTACGTGAGACTGCGTGAGGCTACGTGAGGCTACGTGAGACTGCGTGAGGCTACGTGAGACTGCGTGAGGCTACGTGAGACTGCGTGAGGCTACGTGAGGCTACGTGAGAGTACGTGAGACTGCGTGAGGCTACGTGAGACTGCGTGAGACTACGTGAGACTGCGTGAGGCTACGTGAGACTGCGTGAGGCTACGTGAGACTGCGTGAGGCTACGTGAGACTGCGTGAGACTACGTGAGACTGCGTGAGGCTACGTGAGGCTACGTGAGACTACGTGAGACTGCGTGAGGCTACGTGAGACTGCGTGAGGCTACGTGAGACTGCGTGAGGCTACGTGAGGCTACGTGAGACTACGTGAGACTGCGTGAGACTACGTGAGATTGCGTGAGGCTACGTGAGACTGCGTGAGGCTACGTGAGACTGCGTGAGGCTACGTGAGGCTACGTGAGACTACGTGAGACTGCGTGAGGCTACGTGCGACTACGTGAGGCTACCTGAATCTACGTGAGGCTACGTGAGGCTACGTGAGACTACGTGAGACTGCGTGAGGCTACGTGAGACTGCGTGAGGCTACGTGAGACTGCGTGAGGCTACGTGAGGCTACGTGAGACTACGTGAGACTGCGTGAGGCTACGTGAGACTGCGTGAGGCTACGTGAGGCTACGTGAGACTACGTGAGACTGCGTGAGGCTACGTGAGGCTATGTGAGGCTACGTGAGGCTACGTGAGGCTACATGAGGCTACGTGAGGCTACGTGAGAGTACGTGAGATTGCGTGAGGCTACGTGAGACTGCGTGAGGCTACGTGAGGCTACGTGAGACTACGTGAGACTGCGTGAGGCTACGTGAGGCTATGTGAGGCTACGTGAGGCTACGTGAGGCTACGTGAGACTACGTGAGGCTAAGTGAGGCTACATGAGGCTACGTGAGGCTACGTGAGAGCACGTGAGAGTACGTGAGACTGCGTGAGGCTACGTGAGACTACGTGAGGCTGCGTGAGGCTACGTGAGGCTACGTGAGACTACGTGAGGCTACGTGAGACTACGTGAGGCTACGTGAGACTACGTGAGGCTACGTGAGACTACATGAGACTACGTGAGACTACATGAGACTACGTGAGACTACGTGAGACTACGTGAGACTATGTGAGGCTACGTAAGACTACGTGAGACTACGTGAGGCTACGCGAGACTACGTAGTAGTCTCTCGTAGACTGGCGAAGCGACTCAACGGCCTGCTGACTCCTTATGTTCCTTGCGCCTTCAGCCTGAAGTCTCCAAAGGAATTTGTGGACTTACTGCGGGGCACACGGGCCACAGGGATAAGAGCCTCGTTGGACGTAGAATCGCTGTTTACCAACGTACCTGTGGACGAGACAATCGGAATGATAGCCGACAGAGTGTATCGTGATCCAGCCTGTACTCCTCTTGACATGCCAGAAAGTATTCTGAGGAAACTACTCCAAGCTTGTACTAAAGAGGCACCCTTCTTGAGCCCGGATGGGCACATGTATAAGCAAGTAGATGGGGTCGCCATGGGTTCTCCCCTAGGTGTCCTGTTTGCAAACTTCTACATGGGTACCATCGAGCAAAAAGTCTTAGTCGACATGAACTTGAAACCGGCCATATACTGCAGGTATGTTGACGACATTTTTACACAGGTACCTGATGTCAGACATCTGCAGGAGCTGAAGGAGGCATTTGAGCAGAGTTCCGTGCTGCGTTTCACTTACGAGACGGAAAAGGATGGGAAGCTGCCTTTTCTAGATGTAACAGTCATGGAAAAGGGCGGAGGTTTCCACACTGCAGTCTACACTAAGGAAACAAACATAGGAATGTGCCTAAATGCCAACAGCGACTGCCCTGACAGGTACAAGAGGAGTGTTGTTAACGCATACGTCGACCGTGCTCTCAGCCACAGCTCAGAATGGAAGCAAGTCGACGAAGAACTCTGTAGGGTAAGGCAGGTCCTAGTCAATAACGGCTTCTCCAATGGTTTCATCGAAGACATCATAAGAAGGAAAGTGAAAAGCCATGCAACCTCTGAAGAGACAACTAACACAACACCTATACCCCCTATTAGACTATTTTACAGGAACTTCTTTTCCACAGCTCATAAAACGGAGGAAAGGGTCCTGAAAGATATTGTTAATAGAAACGTTATCCCTACAGACAAAAATCAGAGGATACAACTGACGATTTACTATAAAACCAGAAAAACGGCCAGCCTACTCATGAGAAACTCTCCAGACACAAAACAGAACGCTTTAAAAGAGACTAACGTCGTCTATGCCTTCAAATGCCCACCTGGGGACTGTAAGCTCCAAAAAACCCAGGATATAGGCAAGACAACAACATCTCTTTCTAGGCGTTTAACGATGCATAAGCAACAGGGCTCCATTAAGGAACATATAATCTCTTCCCATAACCAAACCATCGCCAGAGAAATCCTAGTAAACAACACAGAAATCATCGATAGATACAGCGATAGCAGGCGGCTTGACGTTTGCGAGGCACTACACATCAAGAAGTCAACACCAGCAATCAACAGCCAATTATTGCACAACTATATTCTACCCACCTCAAGACATAATAGAATCCAATATAGAAGCATCAAGAAATATGGACCAATAGGCTTTCTACAAACACTTCTATTCAATACCCATTGTTTCTGTTCTGTCTTGTGTTGATACTTTTAATACCCTATTAATATCCCCTCTTGTTCTGTCTTGTGTTAATGCCACATCACCCCTCCCACCTCACTCAAATGTAGATATAAAATCAGAGATACGTAAGTTCTAATCAGTTGTGTATTTGTGAAGTCTTTGAAAATGTAATAAGTTTTACGAAACGCGCCCGTGTCGCGTCAGACTAGAAATAAAAATGAATTTTGGAGAAGTGATTTTTGATTTACCTCCAACAGTGAAGCGTAATGTACGAAAGATTGAGAAAATTCGTGTTAGAATTATTAATCTTACTTTTTCGGTCATATTTAATAATATATGTCTACAGGAAAGACTGCTACCAAAATATACTAATATATATATATATATATATATATATATATATATATATATATATATATATATATATATATATATATATATATATATATATATATATATATATATGTATATGTAAATGTACACATATATATATGTGTCCCCCTTAAATGCATGTTTTAGCATAAAAACATCAACCAGGTGTTTTTATCTGAAGAAATACATTTATAAACAAAGGTGAAATTGTTTAAATACAATCCCCTTTGTGCAGTGTCAACAAGAATTTATTCTTGTATTTTGTAATATATGTGTGTGTATTTTCTCGGTGTATTTACTATTTTTGCCTGCAAAAAATTGAGCTTTTAGCTCTTGGGCCCCGCCTGTCTGACCGTCAAGTGGAAAATGTACTGATTCTTGGATATATTTCTGTCATATCTACTGTCATATCTTTCTCACATATTTGTATCCACAAGCTACATTCCACAACAGTTGACTAACTCCAACGTACTTATATATCTCAAAGTGAACAGGTACATCAGGGGAAAGAACCTGCCCATTTGTTTCTGCCTCAGCCGGGAATCTAAGCCGGGTTCGTGGACTGTGAAACCCAAACGATGTCTGTGAGTCTGTGAGTCCTCGTGTCTGTGAGTCCTTGTGACTGTGAGTCTGTGAGTCTGTGAGTTCTCGTGTCTGTGAGTCTGTGAGTCTGTGAGTCCTTGTGTCTGTGAGTCTGTGAGTCCTCGTGTCTGTGAGTCTGTGAGTCCTTGTGTCTGTGAGTCTGTGAGTCCTCGTGTCTGTGAGTCCTTGTGTCTGTGAGTCTGTGAGTCTTCGTATCTGTGAGTCTGTGAGTCCTTGTGTCTGTGAGTCCTTGTGTCTGTGTGTCTGTTAGTCCTTGTGTCTGTGAGTCTGTGAGTCCTTGTGTCTGTGAGTCTGTGAGTCCTCGTGTCTGTGAGTCCTTGTGTCTGTGAGTCTTCGTATCTGTGAGTCTGTGAGTCCTTGTGTTTGTGAGTCCTTGTGTCTGTGAGTCTGTGAGTCCTTGTGTCTGTGAGTCTGTGAGTCTTTGTGTCTGCGAGTCTGTGAGTCCTCGTGTCTGTGAGTCTGTGAGTCCTCGTGTCTGTGAGTCTGTGAGTCCTCGTGTCTGTGAGTCTGTGAGTCCTTGTGTCTGTGAGTCCTTGTGTCTGTGAGTCCTTGTGTCTGTGAGTCTTCGTATCTGTGAGTCTGTGAGTCCTTGTGTTTGTGAGTCCTTGTGTCTGTGAGTCTGTGAGTCCTTGTGTCTGTGAGTCTGTGAGTCTTTGTGTCTGCGAGTCTGTGAGTCCTCGTGTCTGTGAGTCTGTGAGTCCTCGTGTCTGTGAGTCTGTGAGTCCTCGTGTCTGTGAGTCTGTGAGTCCTTGTGTCTGTGAGTCCTCGTGTCTGTGAGTCTGTGAGTCCTTGTGTCTGTGAGTCTGTGAGTCCTCGTGTCTGTGAGTCCTTGTGTCTGTGAGTCTGTGAGTCTTCGTATTTGTGAGTCTGTGAGTCCTTGTGTCTGTGAGTCTGTTAGTCCTTGTGTCTGTGAGTCTGTGAGTCCTCGTGTCTGTGAGTCTGTGAGTCCTCGTGTCTGTGAGTCTGTGAGTCCTCGTGTCTGTGAGTCTGTGAGTCCTCGTGTCTGTGAGTCCTCGTGTCTGTGAGTCCTCGTGTCTGTGAGTCTGTGAGTCCTCGTGTCTGTGAGTCCTTGTGTCTGTGAGTCTGTGAGTCCTTGTGTCTGTGAGTCTGTGAGTCCTTGTGTCTGTGAGTCTGTGAGTCCTTGTGTCTGTGAGTCTGTGAGTCCTTGTGTCTGTGTGTCTGTGAGTCCTTGTGTCTGTGAGTCTGAGTCCTTGTGTCTGTGAGTCCTCGTGTCTGTGAGTCTGAGAGTTCTTGTGTCTGTGAGTCTGTGAGTCCTCGTGTCTGTGAGTCCTTGTGTCTGTGAGTCTGTGAGTCTTCGTGTCTGTGAGTCTGTGGGTCTTCGTGTCTGTGAGTCCTTGTGTCTGTGAGTCTGTGAGTCCTCGTGTCAGTGAGTCTGTGAGTCCTCGTGTCTGTGAGTCTGTGAGTCCTTGTGTCTGTGAGTCTGTGAGTCCTCGTGTCTGTGAGTCTGTGAGTCCTTGTGTCTGTGAGTCTGTGAGTCCTCGTGTCAGTGAGTCTGTGAGTCCTCGTGTCTGTGAGTCTGTGAGTCCTCGTGTCTGTGAGTCTGTGAGTCCTCGTGTCAGTGAGTCTGTGAGTCCTCGTGTCAGTGAGTCTGTGAGTCTGTGAGTCCTTGTGTCTGTGAGTCTGTGAGTCTGTGAGTCTTTGTGTCTGTGAGTCTGTGAGTCTTCGTATCTGTGAGTCCTCGTGTCTGTGAGTCTGTGAGTGCTTGTGTCTCTGAGTCTGTGAGTCTGTGAGTCTTCGTATCTGTGAGTCTGTGAGTCCTCGTGACTGTGAGTCTGTGAGTCCTTGTGTCTGTGAGTCCTTGTGTCTGTGAGTCTGTGAGTCTGTGAGTCCTTGTGTCTGTGAGTCTGTGAGTCCTTGTGTCTTTGAGTCTGTGAGTCCTCGTGTCTGTGAGTCTTCGTGTCTGTGAGTCTGTGAGTCCTTGTGTCTGTGAGTCCTTGTGTCTGTGAGTCCTTGTGTCTGTGAGTCCTTGTGTCTGTGAGTCTGTGAGTCCTTGTGTCTGTGAGTCTGTGAGTCCTTGTGTCTGTGAGTCCTAGTGTCTGTGAGTCTGTGAGGCCTCGTGTCTGTGAGTCCTTGTGTCTGTGAGTCTGTGAGTCCTTGTGTCTGTGAGTCTGTGAGGCCTCGTGTCTGTGAGTCTGTGAGTCCTCGTGTCTGTGAGTCTGTGAGTCCTCGTGTCTGTGAGTCCTTGTGTCTGTGAGTCTGTGAGTCTTCGTATCTGTGAGTCTGTGAGTCCTTGTGTCTGTGAGTCCTTGTGTCTGTGTGTCTGTTAGTCCTTGTGTCTCTGAGTCTGTGAGTCCTTGTGTCTGTGAGTCTGTGAGTCCTCGTGTCTGTGAGTCCTTGTGTCTGTGAGTCTTCGTATCTGTGAGTCTGTGAGTCCTTGTGTTTGTGAGTCCTTGTGTCTGTGAGTCTGTGAGTCCTTGTGTCTGTGAGTCTGTGAGTCTTTGTGTCTGCGAGTCTGTGAGTCCTCGTGTCTGTGAGTCTGTGAGTCCTCGTGTCTGTGAGTCTGTGAGTCCTCGTGTCTGTGAGTCTGTGAGTCCTTGTGTCTGTGAGTCCTTGTGTCTGTGAGTCCTTGTGTCTGTGAGTCTTCGTATCTGTGAGTCTGTGAGTCCTTGTGTTTGTGAGTCCTTGTGTCTGTGAGTCTGTGAGTCCTTGTGTCTGTGAGTCTGTGAGTCTTTGTGTCTGCGAGTCTGTGAGTCCTCGTGTCTGTGAGTCTGTGAGTCCTCGTGTCTGTGAGTCTGTGAGTCCTCGTGTCTGTGAGTCTGTGAGTCCTTGTGTCTGTGAGTCCTCGTGTCTGTGAGTCTGTGAGTCCTTGTGTCTGTGAGTCTGTGAGTCCTCGTGTCTGTGAGTCCTTGTGTCTGTGAGTCTGTGAGTCTTCGTATTTGTGAGTCTGTGAGTCCTTGTGTCTGTGAGTCTGTTAGTCCTTGTGTCTGTGAGTCTGTGAGTCCTCGTGTCTGTGAGTCTGTGAGTCCTCGTGTCTGTGAGTCTGTGAGTCCTCGTGTCTGTGAGTCTGTGAGTCCTCGTGTCTGTGAGTCCTCGTGTCTGTGAGTCCTCGTGTCTGTGAGTCTGTGAGTCCTCGTGTCTGTGAGTCCTTGTGTCTGTGAGTCTGTGAGTCCTTGTGTCTGTGAGTCTGTGAGTCCTTGTGTCTGTGAGTCTGTGAGTCCTTGTGTCTGTGAGTCTGTGAGTCCTTGTGTCTGTGTGTCTGTGAGTCCTTGTGTCTGTGAGTCTGAGTCCTTGTGTCTGTGAGTCCTCGTGTCTGTGAGTCTGAGAGTTCTTGTGTCTGTGAGTCTGTGAGTCCTCGTGTCTGTGAGTCCTTGTGTCTGTGAGTCTGTGAGTCTTCGTGTCTGTGAGTCTGTGGGTCTTCGTGTCTGTGAGTCCTTGTGTCTGTGAGTCTGTGAGTCCTCGTGTCAGTGAGTCTGTGAGTCCTCGTGTCTGTGAGTCTGTGAGTCCTTGTGTCTGTGAGTCTGTGAGTCCTCGTGTCTGTGAGTCTGTGAGTCCTTGTGTCTGTGAGTCTGTGAGTCCTCGTGTCAGTGAGTCTGTGAGTCCTCGTGTCTGTGAGTCTGTGAGTCCTCGTGTCTGTGAGTCTGTGAGTCCTCGTGTCAGTGAGTCTGTGAGTCCTCGTGTCAGTGAGTCTGTGAGTCTGTGAGTCCTTGTGTCTGTGAGTCTGTGAGTCTGTGAGTCTTTGTGTCTGTGAGTCTGTGAGTCTTCGTATCTGTGAGTCCTCGTGTCTGTGAGTCTGTGAGTGCTTGTGTCTCTGAGTCTGTGAGTCTGTGAGTCTTCGTATCTGTGAGTCTGTGAGTCCTCGTGACTGTGAGTCTGTGAGTCCTTGTGTCTGTGAGTCCTTGTGTCTGTGAGTCTGTGAGTCTGTGAGTCCTTGTGTCTGTGAGTCTGTGAGTCCTTGTGTCTTTGAGTCTGTGAGTCCTCGTGTCTGTGAGTCTTCGTGTCTGTGAGTCTGTGAGTCCTTGTGTCTGTGAGTCCTTGTGTCTGTGAGTCCTTGTGTCTGTGAGTCCTTGTGTCTGTGAGTCTGTGAGTCCTTGTGTCTGTGAGTCTGTGAGTCCTTGTGTCTGTGAGTCCTAGTGTCTGTGAGTCTGTGAGGCCTCGTGTCTGTGAGTCCTTGTGTCTGTGAGTCTGTGAGTCCTTGTGTCTGTGAGTCTGTGAGGCCTCGTGTCTGTGAGTCCTTGTGTCTGTGAGTCTGAGTCCTTGTGTCTGTGAGTCTGTGAGGCCTCGTGTCTGTGAGTCCTTGTGTCTGTGAGTCTGTGAGTCCTTGTGTCTGTGAGTCTGTGAGTCCTTGTGTCTGTGAGTCTGTGAGGCCTCGTGTCTGTGAGTCCTCGTGTCTGTGAGTCTGTGAGTCCTTGTGTATGTGAGTCTGTGAGTCCTTGTGTATGTGAGTCTGTGAGTTTTCGTGTCTGTGAGTCTGTGAGTCCTTGTGTCTGTGAGTCTGTGAGTCCTTGTGTCTGTGAGTCTGTGAGTCCTTGTGTCTGTGAGTCCTCGTGTCTGTGAGTCTGTGAGTCCTTGTGTCTGTGAGTCCTCGTGTCTGTGAGTCTGTGAGTCCTTGTGTCTGTGAGTCCTTGTGTCTGTGAGTCTTCGTGTCTGTGAGTCTGTGAGTCCTTGAGTATGTGAGTCTGTGAGTCCTTGTGTCTGTGAGTCTGTGAGTCCTTGTGTCTGTGAGTCTGTGAGTCCTTGTGTCTGTGAGTCTGTGAGTCCTTGTGTCTGTGAGTCCTCGTGTCTGTGAGTCTGTGAGTCCTTGTGTCTGTGAGTCCTTGTGTCTGTGAGTCTTCGTGTCTGTGAGTCTGTGAGTCCTTGTGTCTGTGAGTCCTTGTGTCTGTGAGTCTGTGAGTCCTTGTGTCTGTGAGTCTGTGAGTCCTCGTGTCAGGGAGTCTGTGAGTCTTCGTGTCTGTGAGTCTGTGAGTCCTCGTGTCTGTGAGTCTGTGAGTCCTTGTGTCTGTGAGTCTGTGAGTCTTCGTGTCTGTGAGTCTGTGAGTCCTTGTGTCTGTGAATCTTCGTGTCTGTGAGTCTGTGAGTCCTTGTGTCTGTGAGTCTGTGAGTCCATGTGTCTGTGAGTCCTCGTGTCTGTGAGTCTGTGAGTCCTTGTGTCTGTGAGTCTGTGAGGCCTCGTGTCTGTGAGTCCTCGTGTCTGTGAGTCCTCGTGTCTGTGAGTCTGTGAGTCCTTGTGTCTGTGAGTCTGTGAGTCCTTGTGTCTGTGAGTCTGTGAGTCCTTGTGTCTGTGAGTCCTTGTGTCTGTGAGTCTGTGAGTCCTTGTGTCTGTGAGTCTGTGAGTCCTCGTGTCTGTGAGTCTTTGAGTCCATGTGTCTGTGAGCCCTCGTGTCTGTGAGTCTTTGAGTCCTTGTGTCTGTGAGTCTGTGAGTCTTCGTGTCTGTGAGTCTGAGTCCTCGTGACTGTGAGTCTGTGAGTCCTTGTGTCTGTGAGTCCTTGTGTCTGTGAGTCTGTGAGTCTGTGAGTCCTTGTGTCTGTGAGTCTGTGAGTCTGTGAGTCTGTGAGTCCTTGTGTCTGTGAGTCTGTGAGTCCTTGTGTCTGTGAGTCCTTGTGTCTGTGAGTCTGTGTGTCCCTGTGTCTGTGAGTCCTTGTGTCTGTGAGTCCTTGTGTTTGTGAGTCTGTGAGTCCTTGTGTCTGTGAGTCTGTGAGGCCTCGTGTCTGTGAGTCCTTGTGTCTGTGAGTCCTTGTGTCTGTGAGTCTGTGAGTCCCTGTGTCTGTGAGTCCTTGTGTCTGTGAGTCCTTGTGTCTGTGAGTCTGTGAGTCCCTGTGCTGTGAGTCCTTGTGTCTGTGAGTCCTTGTGTCTGTGAGTCTGTGAGTCCTTGTGTCTGTGAGTCTGTGAGGCCTCGTGTCTGTGAGTCCTTGTGTCTGTGAGTCCTTGTGTCTGTGAGTCTGTGAGTCCCTGTGTCTGTGAGTCCTTGTGTCTGTGAGTTTGTGAGGCCTCGTGTCTGTGATGATTCATCTCGATGATTTCTGTGATCAACGTGCCCTCATCACAGTCTCTGACAAGGCACCGTGGTTGGTGGCCTTATCAACCAGACTGTTAGAGGCGGCTGGTTGCACCCTGACGTATGAATCCCACCCCAGTTGATCAGGAATCCTTTGAAGGTGTTTATCGAGTTCTCCTTTTGAACACTGAGAGAGAGAGAGGTCAGTAAATTATGCGCCTTATTAATAGAGGGAGAGTGTTGAAGAGGCTTGAACGTGCGACGATCATAGAGTTCTTGGGCAGCGGCACTCATCCTGTGAGTGGACACACCGCTATAGTGACAGTATTGGGCAGCGTCACTCATCCTGTGAGTGGACACACCGCCATAGTGACAGTATTGGGCAGCGTCACTCATCCTGTGAGTGGACACACCGCCATAGTGACAGTATTGGGCAGCGGCACTCATCCTGTGAGTGGACACACCGCTATAGTGACAGTATTGGGCAGCGTCACTCATCCTGTGAGTGGACACACCGCCATAGTGACAGTATTGGGCAGCGACACTCATCCTGTGAGTGGACACACCGCCATAGTGACAGTATTGGGCAGCGCCACTCATCCTGTGAGTGGACACACCGCCATAGTGACAGCATTGGGCAGCGCCACTCATCCTGTGAGTGGACACACCGCCATAGTGACAGTATTGGGCAGCGCCACTCATCCTGTGAGTGGACACACCGCCATAGT
This sequence comes from Procambarus clarkii, assembly GCF_040958095.1. Taxonomy (NCBI): domain Eukaryota; kingdom Metazoa; phylum Arthropoda; class Malacostraca; order Decapoda; family Cambaridae; genus Procambarus; species Procambarus clarkii. Next base: position 21,568,987 of record NC_091203.1, on the reverse strand, counting down.
GACAGTATTGGACAGCGCCACTCATCCTGTGAGTGGACACACCGCCATAGTGACAGTATTGGGCAGCGCCACTCACCCTGTGAGTGAACACACCGCCAAAGTGACAGTATTGGGCAGCGTCACTCATCCTGTGAGTGGACACACCGCCATAGTGACAGTATTGGGCAGCGTCACCCATCCTGTGAGTGGACACACCACCATAGTAACAGTATTGGGCAGCGTCACTCATCCTGTGAGTGGACACACCGCCATAGTGACAGTATTGGGCAGCGTCACTCATCCTGTGAGTGGACACACCGCCATATATAGTGACAGTATTGGGCAGCGCCACTCATCCTGTGAGTGGACACACCGCCATAGTGACAGTATTGGACAGCGCCACTCATCCTGTGAGTGGACACACCGCCATAGTGACAGTATTGGGCAGCGCCACTCACCCTGTGAGTGAACACACCGCCAAAGTGACAGTATTGGGCAGCGCCACTCATCCTGTGAGTGGACACACCGCCATAGTGACAGTATTGGACAGCGCCACTCATCCTGTGAGTGGACACACCGCCAAAGTGACAGTATTGGGCAGCGCCACTCATCTTATGAGTGGACACACCGCCATAGTGACAGTATTGGGCAGCGCCACTCATCTTATGAGTGGACACACCGCCATAGTGACAGTATTGGGCAGCGTCACTCATCCTGTGAGTGGACACACCGCCATAGTGACAGTATTGGGCAGCGCCACTCATCCCGTGAGTGGACACACCGCCATAGTGACAGTATTGGGCAGCGACACTCATCCTGTGAGTGGACACACCGCCATAGTGACAGTATTGGGCAGCGCCACTCATCCTGTGAGTGGACACACCGCCATAGTGACAGTATTGGGCAGCGCCACTCATCCTGTGAGTGGACACACTGCCATAGTGACAGTATTGGGCAGCGCCACTCATCCTGTGAGTGAACACACCGCCATAGTGACAGTATTGGGCAGCGTCACTCATCCTGTGAGTGGACACACCGCTATAGTGACAGTATTGGGCAGCGTCACTCATCCTGTGAGTGGACACACCGCCATAGTGACAGTATTGGGCAGCGACACTCATCCTGTGAGTGGACACACCGCCATAGTGACAGTATTGGGCAGCGCCACTCATCCTGTGAGTGGACACACCGCCATAGTGACAGCATTGGGCAGCGCCACTCATCCTGTGAGTGGACACACCGCCATAGTGACAGTATTGGGCAGCGCCAATCATCCTGTGAGTGGACACACCGCCATAGTGACAGTATTGGACAGCGCCACTCATCCTGTGAGTGGACACACCGCCATAGTGACAGTATTGGGCAGCGCCACTCACCCTGTGAGTGAACACACCGCCAAAGTGACAGTATTGGGCAGCGTCACTCATCCTGTGAGTGGACACACCGCCATAGTGACAGTATTGGGCAGCGTCACCCATCCTGTGAGTGGACACACCACCATAGTAACAGTATTGGGCAGCGTCACTCATCCTGTGAGTGGACACACCGCCATAGTGACAGTATTGGGCAGCGTCACTCATCCTGTGAGTGGACACACCGCCATATATAGTGACAGTATTGGGCAGCGCCACTCATCCTGTGAGTGGACACACCGCCATAGTGACAGTATTGGACAGCGCCACTCATCCTGTGAGTGGACACACCGCCATAGTGACAGTATTGGGCAGCGCCACTCACCCTGTGAGTGAACACACCGCCAAAGTGACAGTATTGGGCAGCGCCACTCATCCTGTGAGTGGACACACCGCCATAGTGACAGTATTGGACAGCGCCACTCATCCTGTGAGTGGACACACCGCCAAAGTGACAGTATTGGGCAGCGCCACTCATCTTATGAGTGGACACACCGCCATAGTGACAGTATTGGGCAGCGCCACTCATCTTATGAGTGGACACACCGCCATAGTGACAGTATTGGGCAGCGTCACTCATCCTGTGAGTGGACACACCGCCATAGTGACAGTATTGGGCAGCGCCACTCATCCCGTGAGTGGACACACCGCCATAGTGACAGTATTGGGCAGCGACACTCATCCTGTGAGTGGACACACCGCCATAGTGACAGTATTGGGCAGCGCCACTCATCCTGTGAGTGGACACACCGCCATAGTGACAGTATTGGGCAGCGCCACTCATCCTGTGAGTGGACACACTGCCATAGTGACAGTATTGGGCAGCGCCACTCATCCTGTGAGTGAACACACCGCCATAGTGACAGTATTGGGCAGCGTCACTCATCCTGTGAGTGGACACACCGCCATAGTGACAGTATTGGGCAGCGCCACTCATCCTGTGAGTGGACACACCGCCATAGTGACAGTATTGGGCAGCGCCACTCATCCTGTGAGTGAACACACCGCCATAGTGACAGTATTGGGCAGCGCCACTCATCCTGTGAGTGGACACACCGCCATAGTGACAGTATTGGACAGCGCCACTCATCCTGTGAGTGGACACACCGCCATAGTGACAGTATTGGGCAGCGCCACTCACCCTGTGAGTGAACACACCGCCAAAGTGACAGTATTGGGCAGCGTCACTCATCCTGTGAGTGGACACACCGCCATAGTGACAGTATTGGGCAGCGTCACCCATCCTGTGAGTGGACACACCACCATAGTGACAGTATTGGGCAGCGTCACTCATCCTGTGAGTGGACACACCGCCATAGTGACAGTATTGGGCAGCGTCACTCATCCTGTGAGTGGACACACCGCCATAGTGACAGTATTGGGCAGCGCCACTCATCCTGTGAGTGGACACACCGCCATAGCAGCATGTACAACACTCCCCAATAGGAAGAAAACCCGCTGGGTTGTTCATCCTGTCACTTGTACCCAGACACAGCCGGGGACTTGCTTAACTGTTAATGTTCTTGTTATCCAACCTGTTATCTTTCTTTGCAGTTGTCACATGAACATTATTGTGTTCTTTGAAAGCAAGGTCTTCCGAAATGATCTCTATCAACTCGATTTTTATTGATTTTCTTTCAATAATGTGGATTAATAGAGTTTTGAATGCAGTTTCTGCTTTCATATTTCAATTATTTTCCATCAAAAAGGAGCTGAAGCGTTTCCACATTATATAATATAATACATTATTCATTTTCACTTGAGGCCTGGGCGACGACCGGGCCGCGGGGACGCTAAGCCCCGAAACTAACTGAAGGTATATTCAAGGTATACATTAAATTATTTTCTGTGGTGCATCGAAAGACTCGAATTCACAGAAACATTAACCACTGTAAATTGTAAATTTACAGTGGTTATATAATGTGTAATTTACAGTGTAAATTTTGTGTAAATCATTGGAAGGAGCACCTCATCAGCTGGGGGCACCTCACCAGCTGGGAGAACCTCACCAGCTGGGGCACCTCACCAGCTGGGGGCACCTCACCAGCTGGGGGCACCTCACCAGCTGGGGGCACCTCACCAGCTGGTGGCACCTCAACACCTGGGAGCACCTCACCAGCAGGGAGTACCTCACCAGCTGGGAGCACCTCACCAGCTGGGATTACCTATAATTAAAGAGCGTAATTAGAGGTAATTAGCTATAAGAGCGCTAATTAGTGTCATTAGAAGCTTGTACTAACACGAACTTTCCCCATGCTATATTAGAAAGTCCAAAAATGAGCGAAGGTTCTATATTTTTGCCTGAAATATTCTCTGAACAGATGTGAATATTAATTCAACTTGATTTGTTGAATAATGTAAAACCTATTTTAATGTGTTGAAGAGTCATAGCATTAAAGAAATAATTGTTTAAGAATAATTGATGAGAATTATTTAAACTAATAATATGTAGCCCCCAAAAAACTCATTAATATGGATGAGTATACTCACATATCAAATATGCTGGAGTAATTATACTACAAAATATATAAAAATGGGTAAAAACAATTAGAGTAATCAAATTTGTCGACTAGGTCACGAGCGTTGTTGATCC
>NC_091203.1:21480003-21560003 GCF_040958095.1 Procambarus clarkii | reverse complement strand
CCGATTGGCGTGAAGTCACCAGTGGAGTCCCACAGGGCTCTGTACTCGGTCCTATCTTGTTTCTGATATATGTAAATGATCTCCCGGAGGGTATCGATTCATTTCTCTCAATGTTTGCGGACGATGCTAAAATTATGAGAAGGATTAAAACAGAAGAGGACTGTTTGAGGCTTCAAGAAGACCTAGACAAGCTGAAGGAATGGTCGAACAAATGGTTGTTAGAGTTTAACCCAACCAAATGTAATGTAATGAAGATATGTGTAGGGAGCAGGAGGCCAGATACAAGGTATCATCTGGGAGAGGAAATTCTTCAGGAGTCAGAGAAGGAAAAAGACTTGGGGGTTGATATCACGCCAGACCTGTCTCCTGCAGCACATATCAAGCGGATAACATCAGCGGCATATGCCAGGCTGGCCAACATACGAACGGCATTCAGAAACTTGTGTAAAGAATCATTCAGAACTTTGTATACCACATATGTCAGGCCAATCCTGGAGTATGCAGCCCCAGCATGGAGTCCATATCTAGTCAAGGATAAGACTAAACTGGAAAAGGTTCAAAGGTTTGCCACCAGACTAGTACCCGAGCTGAGAGGTATGAGCTACGAGGAGAGACTACGGGAATTAAACCTCACTTCGCTGGAAGACAGAAGAGTTAGGGGGGACATGATCACCACATTCAAGATTCTGAAGGGGATTGATAGGGTAGATAAAGACAGTCTATTTAACACAAGGGGAACACGCACAAGGGGACACAGGTGGAAACTGAGTGCCCAAATGAGCCACAGAGATATTAGAAAGAACTTTTTTAGTGTCAGAGTGGTTGACAAATGGAATGCATTAGGGGGTGATGTGGTGGAGGCTCACTCCATACACAGTTTCAAGTGTAGATATGACAGAGCCCGATAGGCTCAGGAATCTGTACACCTGTTGATTGACGGTTGAGAGGCGGGACCAAAGAGCCAGAGCTCAACCCCCGCAAACACAACTAGGTGAGTACAACTAGGTGAGTACACACGCACACACAGGTCAGGGAAATGGCTACTGGAGTTTAACACCAGTAAATGTAAAGTTATGGAAATGGGATCAGGTGACAGGAGACCAAAGGGACAGTACACAATGAAGGGGAACAGCCTACCTGTAACGATTCGAGAAAGAGACCTGGGAGTGGATGTGACACCTAATCTAACTCCTGAGGCACATATAAATAGGATAATGACAGCAGCGTACTCTACACTGGCGAAAATTAGAACTTCATTCAGAAACCTAAATGAGGAGGCTTTTAGGGCGCTTTACACTGCCTACGTGAGACCCGTCTTAGAGTATGCCGCGCCATCATGGAGCCCCCACCTGAAGAAACACAAAGAAACTGGAGAAGGTTCAGAGGTTTGCGACGAGGCTTGTCCCAGAGTTACGAGGGATGGGATATGAAGAGCGGCTGAAGGAACTGAACCTTACGACACTAGAGAAAAGAAGGGAGAGAGGAGATATGATAGGGACATATAAAATACTCAGGGGAATTGACAAAGTGGAAATAGATGAAATGTTCACACGTAATAATAACAGAACGAGGGGACATGGGTGGAAACTGGAAACTCAGATGAGTCACAGAGATGTTAGGAAGTTTTCTTTTAGCGTGAGAGTAGTGGAAAAATGGAATGCACTTGGGGAACAGGTTGTGGAAGCAAATACTATTCATACTTTTAAAACTAGGTATGATAGGGAAATGGGACAGGAGTCACTGCTGTAAACAACCGATAGCTGGAAAGGCGGGATCCAAGAGTCAATGCTCGATCCTGCAAGCACAAATAGGTGAGTACAAATAGGTGAGTACACACACACACACACACTGCACGAAGCAAAGCTTGGAACACAAACACCAACCATAATTGACCTCGGGGACTCGAACCTGCGTCATAACCCGACATCACAACAAGTCAAACATCCGAGCCATCATCCTCGAATCAAGTTTTTAACGAATAAATCTTAAAATTGCTTTGACCGGCCCTCTCCTTATTCCAGTCATAACCAGAGTCTCCCTAACGTGGCTAGTCTGAAAATTGTTACGAATGAGGACTCGTTACGGTCTCGTTAACAAGGATTACACGAGCAATTACTTCTAACGATGTCTTCAAAACGATGACTGAGTACAGAAAAGATACCTGAAGAAAAATGCGTTTCCATTATAATTACGTGTGTGTGTGTGTGTGTGTGTGTGTGTGTGTGTGTGTGTGTGTGTGTGTGTGTGTGTGTGTGTGTGTGTGTTTGTGTGTGTGTGTGTGTGTGTGTGTGTGTGTGTGTGTGTGTGTGTGTGTGTGTGTGTGTGTGTGTGTGTGTGTTTGTGTGTGTGTGTGTGTGTGTGTGTGTGTGTGTGTGTGTGTGTGTGTGTGTGTGTGTGTGTGTGTGTGTGTGTGTGTGTGTGTGTTTACTAGTTGTTTTTACGGGGGTTGAGCTTTGTTCTTTCGGCCCGCCTCTCAACTGTCAATCAACTGTTTACTAACTACTTTTTTTTTCACACCACACACACACACACACACCCCAGGAAGCAGCCCGTGACAGCTGACTAACTCCCAGGTACCTATTTACTGCTAGGTAACAGGGGCATTCAGGGTGAAAGAAACTTTGCCCATTTGTTTCTGCCTCGTGCGGGAATCGAACCCGCGCCACAGAATTACGAACCCTGCGCGCTATCCACCAGGCTACGAGGCCCCCAAGTGTGTGTGAGTGTGTGTGTGTGTGTGTGTGTGTGTGTGTGTGTGTGTTGTGTGTGTACTCACCTAATTGTGCATGCGGGGGTTGAGCTCTGGCTCTTTGGTCCCGCCTCTCAACTGTCAATCAACTGGTGTACAGGTTCCTGAGCCTATTGGGCTCTATCATATCTACATTATAAACTGTGTATGGAGTCAGCCTCCACCACATCACTGCCTAATGCACTCCATCCGTTAACTACTCTGACACTGAAACAAACAGAATTCTAATGTCTCTATGGCTCATTTGGGTACTGTCCACCGGTGTCCCTTTGTTCGTGTTCCACTCATGCTAAATAGCTTGTCTTTATCTACACTTTCAATTCCTCTGAGAATTATATAGGTGACGATGTATATAATTTCCTTCTCTCCTATAACTCCTATATCATTCAGGGGACGTGAGGCTTAATCCCCGTAGCCTTTCCTCATAGCTCATACCTCTCAGGTCTGGGACTAGTCACATACCCTCGTTATGAATCTTCTCTAATTTTGTCTTATGTTTATCTAGATATGGACTTTTGACTAGAACTGCATGCTCCAGGATTGGTCTGACATGTGGTATTCAAGGCTAAGACTGATTCCTTTCACATGTTCTAAAGACAGTTCTCATGTTGGTCAACTTAGCAAGTGCTAAGTTAATGATATACTTTTCATGTCGGCTTCTAGGTTGTCATCGACTGTCAGATATCATTCAAGTCTTGAAAGATTTCACCTCTCAGATGATATCACGTGCTCACCATTCTCCCTTCACCTATTTGTATTACTTTACACTTATTTAAGTTAAACTCTAGTAGCCATTTGCTGGACCATTCCTTCAGTTTGTCCATGTCATCGTGTAGTCTCTATCTTCCTCTGTCATTATCTTCTTCATAACTTTAGCATCATCAGCATTGAGAGGAATGAGTTCTTATATCGTTGTTGTTGTTAAAGATTTAGCTACTCAAGACGAAGTGTCCATGTAGCACGGGCTATGGTGAGCCCGTAAACCACTCCTTATATCGTCTGGTAGATCTTTGACGTACATTCACCTCATCACCTTCACCTCATCCTCGAGTAAATATCATGCAGGAAGACATTCTACAATCATTCTTACTCTGTCTCTGTCAATGTTGACAAGAGTTAGCGAAACGCAACTCGTATCGTCAGGTCTGGATAAAAAGTGGAAACTTTCCTCTATTCTTCACAATGTGAGGAAATCATCCATCGCTTTCCACAATAAGAGTAATCTGTCTCCTGCTCCTCACACTAAGAAAATATTCTCACTCACTCCTCACACTCGCTGCTTCCTGGGGGTGGAGGCCTGGTCGAGGACCGGGCCGCGGGGACACTAAAAAGCCCCGAAATCATCTCAAGATAACCTCAAGATACACTAAGAAAATATTCTCACTCGCTCCTCACACTAAGGAAATATTCTCACTCGCTCCTCACACTAAGAAAATATTCTCACTCGGTCCTCACACTAAGAAAATACTCTCCCTCCCTCCTCACACTAAGAAAATACTCTCCCTCACTCCTCACACTAAGAAAATACTCTCCCTCACTCCTCACACTAAGAAAATACTCTCCCTCACTCCTCACACTAAGAAAATACTCTCCCTCACTCCTCACACTAAGAAAATACTCTCCCTCACTCCTCACACTAAGAAAATACTCTCCCTCACTCCTCTCACTAAGAAAATATTCTCCCTCACTCCCCACACTAAGAAAATACTCTCCCTCACTCCTCACACTAAGAAAATACTCTCCCTCGCTCCTCACACTAAGAAAATACTCTCCCTCACTCCTCACACACACACACACAGGTCATTCCATCTGTGTGTATGAAACTTGTGGAATGCGGCCAATCGCCAACAGAAAGCAGTGTCGCATCGCGTTACTGGCGACAGCTTTACATTTCTCCGCAAATTCAATATACTTAACCCACATTGAGAGCTGATGAAGGGCGCCTGGTAGTGTCCATTCCTTGCATCTTCATCTCCTCAGACCGAAGCTCACTTCTACCGACACCCTCGTCAACCGCTATGAAGCAGTGCTTGTAGGTTGCAAGACTTGCTTGGGGGACATACGTCTTAGTGTCTGGGGGACTTGTCGAGATGTGTCTCTCAGCATCCAGGGACCTGTGGAGATGTGTCTCAGCATCCAGGGATCTTTAGAGATGTGTCTTAGTATCCAGGGATCTGTGGAGATGTGTCTCAGCATCCAGGGACCTGTGGAGATGTCACAGCATCCAAGGACCTGTGGAGATGTGTCTCAGCATCCAGGGACCTGTGGAGATGTGTCTCAGCATCCAAGGACCTGAGGAGAGGTGCCTCAGCATCTAGGGACCTGAGGAGATGTCACAGCATCCAGGGACCTGTGGAGATGTGTCAAAACATCCAGAGACATTTGGAGATGTCTCAGCATCCAGGGATCTGTGGAGATGTGTCTCAGCAACCAGGGACCTGTGGAGATGTGTCTCAGCATCCAGGGACCTGAGGAGATGTGTCTCAGCATTCAGGGATCTGTGGAGATGTGTCACAGCATCCAGGGACCTTTGGAGATGTGTCTCAGCATCCAGGGATCTGTGGAGATGTCACAGCATCCAGGGATCTGTGGAGATGTCACAGCATCCAGGGATCTTTAGAGATGTGTCTCAGCATCCAGGGACCTGTGGAGATGTGTCTCAACATCCAAGAACCTGTTGAGATGTGTCGCAGCATCCAAGGACCTGTAGAGATGTGTCTCACCATCCAGGGACCTGTGGAGATGTGTCTCAACATCCAGGGACGTGTGTACGTACGCCCTAGTCATATTAAAATAGCTAAACACACACACACACACACACGTTACGCCACAGTAAAGTTCCACTTCAGTATGATGAAAGGAGTTAGCAGTTGCGGCCTAGATGAGCTGTTTCTTCTGGCCACACATACACCCTAAGTGTTCCGGGATCTACACCCTTCGCAAGCCTGTGTTCGCTCGACACTTTACACCGTTATATCATCGACACAGACATACACAGACTCGATCCTAAAACACTCTCCCTTGAGAAGGATCGAGTCTGTTATTTGCAGGGTAAATTCTGACTATCAGAACTGGTGTATACAGAGTCCTAATTCTTTGATTATTTTGATGTTAACAATATTTTTCTCTAAGCTTGATATTATATAAAAAATTATATTTTTCTTGCCTTGACGAGTCGCACAAGATCCAGAAACATACTTTGGGTTAAAATGAGGAAACAGAGTGCTGTAGTGTGGCAAAGAGCTCAGTAGTCAAGAGAGGGGCGGCAGAGATCTACCTCCAGAATCAGATTATGAGCTTTCATCATAAACTGAAAAACAATCCGGCCGAAACGTCTTAGAAATGACAAGTGCATCTTCCTCCGTGAGGAGCGGAGGAAGGTATGAGTTGAATCAAACCACAGAATAGATTCGTGGCATTTTCCCAGCGGAAAGCAGGGAGAAACTACAGGAATCTGGGGCAATTCCGTCTTTCCTACTTGGGGTGGACGGTAGAGCGACGGGTCAGGCTTTATGCAGGTCGGCGTTTAATCCCCGACTGTCCACAAGTGGTTGGGCACCATTCCTTTCACCCCGTCCCATCCCAAATCTTTATCCTAACCCGTTTCCCAGTGCTATATAGTCATAATGGCTTAGTGCTTTCCTCTGATAATTCCTGCCTTCCTTTATCTGTGGTACAGGAGTCCACCACTCACATGTTGAGTGAGTGAGTGAGTCCACTCACTCACTCAACAGGTGAGTACCTGCAGCAGAGGAGTCCTACCTGTATTCCAGCTTCAACCTCATTAATGTCTACCACAAACATATAAGGACAGACACTCAGACCTGATGACTCTCCAGGAACTCTGGGTGTTTGGAACTTTCCAGGAAGCTTCCGTCAAACTGAAAACTTTTTCTGTGGTCTGCAAAGTGGAGTTGAAGAGTTTGTGTGCTTGGCGAACACTGGGAAAATAGAGTACAGAGTCCCTCAAGTGGAACATGAGGTGACAGTTTCTTTTGATCATGTGAAATGCATTCCTTCCCAGACCTCTGGACGTCTCAAGGATATTCAGGGCCCCTCAGGGACTTCGTGGGGCCCTCTAGGGCCCGCAGGACCCCCAGGGGCGCATCTGGGCCCTAAAGATCGTCTAGATCTCCTGAACTATCTTGTCGCTATCATGGAAATCTTCACAAAGGAATTAACACACAGAAAGCAATATCTTCACTTTCTGACAGCTGTAACCCGCCAAACACACACCGAAACTACGACGTTGGTACAACGTTCGAACAAGTTTTAACGCCTCCTAACCAGTTATAACAACCAATATAGCAAGTTGTAACAACGTTCTAAAACGTCATAAACACGTTAAGCCAAGATGTAACAACTTTATTGCAAGTTGTAACAAGCGGAAAATAGAGACAGTTTCGGTTTGTGTTTCCAGGGTAATGACCTGATCCCTCCATTAGCTACTAGCAACGGGACCATTAGCTTTAACCTGAGCTTACGACTAGATACATTATCAACATCTGCAAATGAACGTCCCTTCAATATGTTAGTGTAGGTGAACGAACACAATTTAGTGAAAACATTAAGCTATTTCAAGTGTTCATTTTTACCTTTGCTAACAGTACACACTGGACCAATGAACAGTCACAGAGGTAAACTGTTCACTTGTCTAGTTAGAATGTATTTTCTTTGATGGGTAAACTTTAGACACCTAAGTGGTATCTATATGTGGCTTCAAGCTTTCAAAGAGGCGCCAATGGAAGTGGAGGTGTTAATAGTTATAGCACTTAGTTGTCTCAGCGAGTCTTCCATATTGTGAGCCATCACGGTGTAGTTGGGAGGACTTCGGGCTTCCATTTTTCTGGTCCTGGGTTCGAGATGCCAGTTGTGAGAGTGAATAAAATTATATTACCAATGTTTGTTTTGATTAGCAGTATATATCCCTGGAAACACAAACCGAAACTGTCTCTATTTTCCGCTTGTTACAACTTGTAATAAAGTTGTTACATCTTGGCTTAACGTGTTTATGACGTATTAGAACGTTGTAACAACTTGCTATATTAGTTGTTATAACTGGTTAGGAGGCGTTAAAACTTGTTCGAACGTTGAAGCAACGTCGTAGTTTCGGTGTGTGTTTGGCGGGTATAGGATCAGGACGTGGAGTACATGAACACTTCCATACTCTGTCTGTCTGTCTGTCTAGCTGTCTGTGTCTGTGTCTGTCTATCTAGCTGTCTGTGTCTGTGTCTGTCTGTCTGTCTGTCTCTCGGAATCTGTCTGTAGGCCGCGAGGACACGCTGGCAGCTCTACACAAAGGCCCCTCAGAGGAGGGCAGCCACAAGGAAGGCAGCTGGAATAGGAAGTATACTCAGTGTCGAGCTGAAAGTGATAGTTGTGAATCAGATGCTAATGACATCATCAATAATTATTACAGGCCATTACAGTCAAATAATACATTATAATTTTTGTAATTACGTTCCCTCGCGTGAGGTCACCTGTGTTCCACGCAAACTATTATGTATCTCGTGATACAGTGAGCGGATACATACTCAGCTGTATCACAACTTTCAGAGGGAACTGAACTCAGTGATTGACATTGAAACTTTTTGTTAAATAGAAAATGGCATTCATCAAACCACAGGGGAGAGAGGGGGATACTGGATCCCCAGAACTGTGTATACATGTGTACACATAGACCTTGTATATGTATACCAGGACCTTTTATATATTTGCATACGAGGACATTGTATACACATGTATATCGCGATTTTCTTGCGCTGTAGTGAGAGTGGAAAGTCTAGGGAAATATAATTGACTACAAAAGCAAAGAAAAAGCTTTGAAGGCTTAGAATTTGAGCTTTTGTGGGTATTGTTGATTGCTAGTGTTGACTTTTTGTCACAGTTGAGAGGTTGACTTTTTGTCACAGTTGAGAGGTTGACTTTTTGTGAACACCAGCAATCATCAGCCAATTAATGCACAACTATATTCTACCCACTTCAAGACTCCGTACCAATATAGAAGCATCAAGAGGAAGTATGGGCCAATAGGCCCTTCGCAGTTACTTCCATTCTTCCCTTTAACTTATCCAATTTATACCCATTGCTCCGTGTTCTGTCTTGTGTTGGTCAAAAGTTTGTTCACCTTATCCAAAACTGTTTCAACATATAACCTCACCCAAATGCGAGTATATAAGACAAGCTGTTTATCGTTAGAATTCGTAAAACTCTGTTAAGTGTTTTCAGGTTACAGTTGTGCGTGTGTGTGTAAACTAAAGTCTTTGAAAATGTAATACGTTATTACGAAACGCGTTCAAGCGTCGCGTCAGACTAGAAATAAAAATGAATTTTGGAGAATTGATTTTTCACTTACCATCGACAGTGAAAAGAACCATATTGAGAAAATTCGTGTTAGAATTATTAATCTTACTTTTTCAGTCATATTTAATAATATATGTCTACAGGAAAGACTGCTACCAAAATATACTAATATATATATATATATATATATATATATATATATATATATATATATATATATATATATATATATATATATATATATATATATATATATATATTTATATATTTATATATTTATATATTTATATATTTATATTATTGAAAACGATAGAAACTTTTAGACTTAGGATTCTGTCGCGAATCTTCTCAATATTACTTATGTTTTTCTTCACTGAAGCTGAAAGTTGAAAAATTAACTCTCCAAAGTTCTTTTTAACTTTTCATTGTGTCTGATGGCTAGTCATGCGTTTCGTAAGGTCCCTCCTCACAGTTTCAAAGACACATTCACCGTCTCACCATCCCTTCACCGTCAAAATCTCCTCATAACTCCGGTGTGAGTCAATGAGTATTGATAGGAAGGCGGAGGAGGAGGGGAGGAGGAGGGGGAAGGATCATTCCTCATAATTCCTGCTTGAGGTCTCGCCTCATTTTTCCGTGGCAAGGTTTGTGACAAGCGCTCCTCATGCAAAATTCATAAGTTGAATGCCATTTATATTCTGGCCACCGTGTCCATTCACAGCTGGCTGGACACATCCTTTCCCCCTGGCTGGCTATATCCCAGCTGGATAACCATATCCCACCTGTGTGGCCATATCCCACCTGGATAGCTATATAGTAGATATAGCTATATCCCTTTGTTATCTTACGTAACCCCTTCCACTAGCAGCTGTCAAGGCAGTGGTTAAACTCTATCAACAAACCCACATGGGCCGTGACGAGGGTTCGAATCTACGTCCGAGAGAATCCTAAACACTCTATTAAAAATAACAACAGCAAATCCCAACCAGATCAGCTTTTGTAGTTCCCTTTCCAACCTCCTGTTGTTCCTGCTCGTTATCTCTAAAGGAAGAATGCTAGAGTTAGTCACACATAATTATCTAAATTGGTGGCCAAAAGATAAAAAAAATAGTGATAACCTTGACATTCCCTGAACAAATCATCACGTTCATGGGAATATTATTGCAATGTTTTGTTCAGCTTTCACATCTATTGTTCACCAGGTCTATTGTTTACCAGGTCTATTGTTTACCAGGTCTATTGTTAACCAGGTCTATTGTTTACCAGGTCTATTGTTTACCAGGTCTATTGTTTACCAGGTCTATTGTTTACCAGGTCTATTGTTTACCAGGTCTATTGTTAACCAGGTCTATTGTTTACCAGGTCTATTGTTAACCAGGTCTATTGTTTACCAGGTCTATTGTTAACCAGGTCTATTGTTAACCAGGTCTATTGTTTACCAGGTCTGTTGTTTACCAGGTCTATTGTTTACCAGGTCTGTTGTTTACCAGGTCTATTGTTTACCAGGTCTATTGTTTACCAGATCTATTGTTAACCAGGTCTATTGTTTACCAGATCTATTGTTAACCAGGTCTATTGTTTACCAGATCTATTGTTAACCAGGTCTATTGTTTACCAGATCTATTGTTAACCAGGTCTATTGTTTACCAGGTCTATTGTTTACCAGGTCTGTTGTTTACCAGGTCTGTTGTTTACCAGGTCTATTGTTTACCAGGTCTGTTGTTTACCAGGTCTGTTGTTTACCAGGTCTATTGTTTACCAGGTCTATTGTTTACCAGATCTATTGTTAACCAGGTCTATTGTTTACCAGGTCTATTGTTTACCAGGTCTATTGTTTACCAGGTCTATTGTTTATTTTTTCAATTTTTTAGCTATCTTGCTCGCTTTTTATCTTTTCTTTATTTTGTTCCTAAATTACTTGCTAACATGCTGGCATATACAAGTAGCAAGCTGTAAGTTGGTGTATGATCGAACGACAGCTCTTAAGGTCCAGGTCCAGCTCTTAAGGCTCTTAAGGTCCAGCTCTTAAGGCTCTTAAGGCTCTTAAGGTAGTCTCTAGCTCTCAGTAGTGTGGTGAAAGATGTTCTCTCGGTCATGTTCACAATCCTAATTATGTTCTTACCTCTATGAAGTTTTTGTCGTTAAGAAATCCAATGTGAGAGTTACAGGCAGCTGTAAAGAGAGTTACAGTCAGTTGTAGAACTTTAGAGCTACAGGTGTTGTAAAAGAAAGGCTAACCTGGTATGTTCTACAAGCTGTAAGATATTTTAAATAAAGGCTACTTGTAGTACATAGTAGAAGAGCCAGATAGAGTTAAGAAAGGCTGCCCAAGTGGCTCCGACAGAGGCCCTCGGGTACAGTGCCCAGGTAAACTAATATACCACAAGGCTAGCTAAGTGTACACTCACGTAGCCTCACAAAGGATATTCGTGACCACGGTCAATTAAGTCCACTAAGCAAAGGTCGAGCGGAGCCCAAATGGTCGTAAGCTCGGCCATTTACGACCTCTTCATCAACCACAATAAACACATTTGTCCCGCATGACAAATGTCGACTCAGCCGGTCGTAAAGTCGAGGGCGTGTCAGAGATCGTAACAACACCTGCCTCGATCATTCTATAATCAACACTGCAACATTCCAACAAGTGTTTCCTCGCTCAGCTGAACGATGGACACTGTCGCAACACTGTGTTGCAAGGTGAAAGTCTCTATACCAATCATCTGGAGACAGGAAAGGGTTTTAATGGTGGGGTTTTGAACATGTGTAAATGGTGGGTTTTTGAACATGTGTAAATGGTGGGTTTTTGAACACATGTTCCCAGGCGCTAATGTTTACAGCCGTCCACCTTCCCAGACATTAGGGGCACCTGCCCCCTGATATATGCCGCCTTCTTCCTCCAGCCTTGACGAACGGTCCTTAAACGGGCCATAAGAAAAACAGAAAACAGAAACTAGTAAACAGTAATCTAGGTAAAGTCAGGAAGAAGCATATATTGTTTACAAGCCCACATTGGGCCAGGAATATGTTGTTTACATGTCCACATTGGGCCAGGAATATGTTGTTTACATGCCCACACTGGGCCAGGAATATGTTGTTTACATGCCCACACTGGGCCAGGAATATGTTGTTTACATGCCCACACTGGGCCAGGAATATGTTGTTTACATGCCCACACTGGACCAGGAATATGTTGTTTACATGCCCACACTGGGCCAGGAATATGTTGTTTACATGCCCACACTGGGCCAGGAATATGTTGTTTATATGCCCACACTGGACCAGGAATATGTTGTTTACATGTCCACATTGGGCCAGGAATATGTTGTTTACATGCCCACATTGGGCCAGGAATATGTTGTTTACATGCCCACACTGGGCCAGGAATATGTTGTTTACAAGCCCACACTGGACCAGGAATATGTTGTTTACAACCCCACACTGGACCAGGAATATGTTGTTTACAACCCAACACTGGACCAGGAATATGTTGTTTACAACCCCACACTGGACCAGGAATATGTTGTTTACAACCCAACACTGGACCAGGAATACATTGTTTACAACCCCACACTGGACCAGGAATATGTTGTTTACAAGCCCACACTGGACCAGGAATATGTTGTTTACAACCCCACACTGGGCCAGGAATATGTTGTTTACAACCCAACACTGGACCAGGAATATGTTGTTTACAACCCCACACTGGACCAGGAATACATTGTTTACAACCCCACACTGGACCAGGAATATATTGTTTACAACCCAACACTGGACCAGGAATATGTTGTTTACAACCCAACACTGGACCAGGAATATGTTGTTTACAACCCCACACTGGACCAGGAATACATTGTTTACAACCCCACACTGGACCAGGAATATATTGTTTACAACCCCACACTGGACCAGGAATATGTTGTTTACAACCCCACACTGGACCAGGAATACATTGTTTACAACCCCACACTGGACCAGGAATATATTGTTTACAACCCCACACTGGACCAGGAATATATTGTTTACAACCCCACACTGGACCAGGAATATGTTGTTTACAACCCCACACTGGACCAGGAATATGTTGTTTACATCCCCACACTGGACCAGGAATATATTGTTTACAACCCCACACTGGACCAGGAATATGTTGTTTACAACCCCACACTGGACCAGGAATATGTTGTTTACAACCCAACACTGGACCAGGAATATGTTGTTTACAACCCAACACTGGACCAGGAATATGTTGTTTACAACCCAACACTGGACCAGGAATATGTTGTTTACAACCCAACACTGGACCAGGAATATGTTGTTTACAACCCCACACTGGACCAGGAATACATTGTTTACATCCCCACACTGGACCAGGAATACATTGTTTACATCCCCACACTGGACCAGGAATATGGAGATATCTTGAGGTTATCTTGAGGTTATCTTGAGATGATTTCGGGGCCTTTAGTGTCCCCGCGGCCCGGTCCTCGACCAGGCCTCCACCCCAGGAAGCAGCCCGTGACAGCTGACTAACACCCAGGTACCTATTTTACTGCTAGGTAACAGGGGCATAGGGTGAAAGAAACTCTGCCCATTGTTTCTCGCCGGCGCCCGGGATCGAACCCAGGACCAACTGTGTAACTCTTATGTATGATATGCAACTCTTATGAATAACCAATGATGAATAAGACTTAAACATAACCCTAAAATGTTGTTCTTTAAGAATCGCTACTAGAAACAAAAAGTTCCAAGTAGCACGGGCTATGGTGAGCCCCGTAGGGGGACTTAACCCCACAAGCGCTTATCTCTGAACTTGTTAAAGGCTTAACTAACCACATTTGATACAGGACAATTGGCTGTAGTTTTTTTTTTTTATCCGTCTAAGCATTCTGTCTTCCCCTTGTTTAGCCGGACGGTAATTGGATAGCAGGTTGTTAACTGAGGGGCAGTTCGGGCTCAGGAGTTAATTGGGGATGACTTCAGATTATTGCTTGGAAGAATGAGTTAATGTTACTTTTTATATTGGCTGTTAACCATTTTATCTTAAGTTGGGTCATATTATCTTAAGTTGGGTCATATTATCTTAAGTTGGGCATATTATCTTAAGTTGGGTCATATTATCTTAAGTTGTCACATTATCTTAAGTTGTAACATTATCTTAAGTTGTCATATTATCTTACGTTGTCACATTATCTTAAGTTGGGTCATATTATCTTAAGTTGGTCACATTATCTTAAATTGGGCACATTATGTTGTCATATTATCTTAAGTTGTCATATTATCTTAAGTTGTCACATTATCTTAAGTTAGTCTCCTGATATATTATGCCTTGAGCAATATAATGTAAATCACATTTCAAAATTAATTTCAAGTTGCTAAAGTGTTTATAATAAAGTGAAGATATTGCAAAGTGAATTTATTCAAATTTAAAGTGTCATATTGGAGAGATAATAATATTACAGGATTATAGGCACATTACAGATAACTTTACAACTTAACAATACAGATAACTTTACAACTTAACAATACAGATAACTTTACAACTTAACAATACAGATAACTTTACAACTTAACAATACAGATAACTTTACAACTTAACAATACAGATAACTTTACAACTTAACAATACAGATAACTTTACAGCTTAACAATACAGATAACTTTACAACTTAACAATACAGATAACTTTACAACTTAACAATACAGATAACTTTACAACTTAACAATACAGATAACTTTACAACTTAACAATACAGATAACTTTACAACTTAACAATACAGATAACTTTACAGCTTAACAATACAGATAACTTTACAACTTAACAATACATATAACTTTACAACTTAACAATACAGATAACTTTACAAGTTAACAATACAGATAACTTTACAACTTAACAATACAGATAACTTTACAACTTAACAATACAGATAACTTTACAACTTAACAATACAGATAACTTTACAGCTTAACAATACAGATAACTTTACAACTTAACATTACAGATAACTTTATAACTTAGAGGCTCCGGGTCACGTGACTCAGCTTCCTACGGGCCAGGGGCCAGATTCACGAAGCAGTTACGCAAGTACTTACGAACCTGGGGGCCAGATTCACAAAGCAGTTACGCAAGCACTTACGAACCTGGAGGCCAGATTCACGAAGCAGTTACCCAAGCACTTACGAACCTGGGGGCCAGATTCACGAAGCAGTTACGTAAGTACTTACGAACCTGGGGCCAGATTCACGAAGCAGTTACCCAAGCACTTACGAACCTGGGGGCCCAATTCACGAAGCTGTTACCCAAGCACTTACGAACCTGGGGCCAGATTCACGAAGCAGTTACCCAAGCACTTACGAACCTGGGGGCCAGATTCACGAAGCAGTTACGCAAGCACTTACGAACCTGGGGCAGATTCACGAAGCAGTTACTCAAGCACTTACGAACCTGGGGGCCAGATTCACGAAGCAATTACCCAAGCACTTACGAACCTGGGGGCCAGATTCACGAAGCAGTTACGCAAGTACTTACGAACGTGTACATCTTTCCTCAATCTTTGACGGTTTTGGTTACATTTATTAAACAGTTTACAAGCATGAAAACTTGCCAATTAACTGTTGTTATTGTTATAAACAGCCTCCTGGTGCTTCGGAGCTCATTAACTGTTTAATAATTGTAAACAAAGCCGCCAAAGATTGAGGAAAGATGTACAGGGGCCAGATTCACGAAGCAGTTACGCAAGCACTTACGAACCTGGGGCCAGATTCACGAAGCAGTTACGCAAGTACTTACGAACGTGTACATCTTTCCTCAATCTTTGACGGTTTTGGTTACATTTATTAAACAGTTTACAAGCATGAAAACTTGCCAATCAACTGTTGTTATTGTTATAAACAGCCTCCTGGTGCTATCGAGCTCATTGTAAACAAAGCCGCCAAAGATTGAGAAAAGATATACAGGTTCGTAAGTGCCTGCGTAACTGTTTCGTGAACCTGGCGCTAGGTGCTTGATCTCGTGCACGGAAAAAAGGTTACTCCATGGACCTAGAGTCTTGGCATTCCCGGAGTCACTCTAGCTCCTTGGAGACGTACCTTAAATCCAATCAAAGGGAGATTTACGCAGATTGCGTTTCCAATAGAAGGCGGTGCTGGACTCAATATCTTGAAGAAACGTGATCATCTCCGGTGATTGGCCAAGCACTCTTGGATTCTTTGGCCCGCTCCTGTCAAGAGTATTGGCTCCGGCACCGCTAGATCTTCGTGAGATTGAGACTTATTTGTTTACTTATTAATGCCTCAAGGAAGGTATTGAGGAGCTTAGATACACAGAGGAAATCTCAGATTTAAAGTTAACAGGAACATATATGTCTTGACGAGGTGTAAGGTAAGTGTTGGTACCGTAATGTCAGATAAAGGCAAGGTATACCTGGAGAATACCTGGAGAGGGTTCGAGAGTTATTCTACTCCCTGAGGCTGGCCTGGGGCCAGACGTATCTGGCCCCAGGCCTTCTTAAGCAAGGGTATCTTAGGCAAGGGTATCTTAAGCAAGGCCATCTTAAGCAAGGGCATCTTAAGCAAGGGCATCTTAAGCAAGGCCATCTTAGGCAAGGCCATCTTAAGCAAGGCCATCTTAAGCAAGGCCATCTTAAGCAAGGCCATCTTAAGAAAGGCCATCTTAAGCAAGGGCATCTTAAGCAAGGGCATCTTAAGCAAGGCCATCTTAAGCAAGGCCATCTTAAGCAAGGCCATCTTAAGCAAGGGCATCTTAAGCAAGGGCATCTTAAGCAAGGGCATCTTAAGCAAGGCCATCTTAAGCAAGGCCAATCTTAAGCAAGGCCAATCTTAAGCAAGGTCATCTTAAGCAAGGCCATCTTAAGCAAGGCCATCTTAAGCAAGGCCATCTTAAGCAAGGTCATCTTAAGCAAGGCCATCTTAAGCCAGGCCATCTTAAGCAAGGCCATCTTAAGCAAGGCCATCTTAAGCAAGGGCATCTTAAACAAGGCCATCTTAGGCAAGGCCATCTTAAGCCAGGCCATCTTAAGCCAGGCCATCTTAAGCAAGGCCATCTTAAGCAAGGCCATCTTAAGCAAGGGCATCTTAAACAAGGCCATCTTAGGCAAGGCCATCTTAAGCAAGGCCATCTTAAGCAAGACCAATCTTAAGCAAGGCCAATCTTAAGCAAGGTCATCTTAAGCAGGGCCATCTTAAGCAAGGCCATCTTAAGCAAGGCCATCTTAAGCAAGGGCATCTTAAGCAAGGGCATCTTAAGCAAGGCCATCTTAAGCAAGGCCATCTTAAGCAAGGCCATCTTAAGCATGACCATCTTAAGCAAGGCCATCTTAAGCATGACCATCTTAAGCAAGGCCATCTTAAGCAGGGCCATCTTAAGCAAGGCCATCTTAAGCAAGGGCATCTTAAGCAAGGCCATCTTAAGCAAGGCCATCTTAAGCAAGGCCATCTTAAGCAAGGCCATCTTAAGCAAGGGCATCTTAAGCAAGGCCATCTTAAGCAAGGCCATCTTAAGCAGGGCTATCTTAAGCAAGGGCATCTTAAGCAAGGGCATCTTAAGCAAGGCCATCTTAAGCAAGGCCATCTTAAGCAAGGCCATCTTAAGCAAGGGCATCTTAAGCAAGGGCATCTTAAGCAAGGTCATCTTAAGCAAGGCCAATCTTAAGCAAGGCCAATCTTAAGCAAGGTCATCTTAAACAAGGCCATCTTAAGCAAGGTCATCTTAAGCAAGGCCATCTTAAGCAAGGCCATCTTAAGCAAGGCCATCTTAAGCAAGGCCATCTTAAGCAAGGGCATCTTAAACAAGGCCATCTTAGGCAAGGCCATCTTAAGCCAGGCCATCTTAAGCCAGGACATCTTAAGCAAGGCCATCTTAAGCAAGGCCATCTTAAGCAAGGCCATCTTAAGCAGGGCCATCTTAAGCAAGGCCATCTTAAGCAAGGGCATCTTAAGCAAGGCCATCTTAAGCAAGGGCATCTTAATCAAGGCCATCTTAAGCAAGGGCATCTTAAGCAAGGCCATCTTAAGCAAGGCCATCTTAAGCAAGGCCATCTTAAGCAAGGCCATCTTAAGCAAGGCCATCTTAAGCAGGGCCATCTTAAGCAAGGCCATCTTAAGCAAGGCCATCTTAAGCAAGGCCATCTTAAGCAGGGCCATCTTAAGCAAGGCCATCTTAAGCAAGGGCATCTTAAGCAAGGCCATCTTAAGCAAGGGCATCTTAATCAAGGCCATCTTAAGCAAGGGCATCTTAAGCAAGGCCATCTTAAGCAAGGCCATCTTAAGCAAGGCCATCTTAAGCAAGGCCATCTTAAGCAAGGCCATCCTAGGCAAGACCATCTTAAGCAAGGCCAATCTTAAGCAAGGCCAATCTTAAGCAAGGTCATCTTAAGCAAGGCCATCTTAAGCAAGGCCATCTTAAGCAAGGCCATCTTAAACAAGGCCATCTTAAACAAGGCCATCTTAAGCAAGGCGATCTTAAGCAAGGCGATCTTAAACAAGGCCATCTTAAACAAGGCCATCTTAAACAAGGCCATCTTAAACAAGGCCATCTTAAACAAGGCCATCTTAAAGAAGGCCATCTTAAGCAAGGCCATCTTAAGCAAGGCCATCTTAAACAAGGCCATCTTAAACAAGGTAACGGAAAATATTTTTGCGGTTCGATTCCCTGTTTTACTGGTCAGTCTTGCTGCAGGGTCGTAGTTCGATGCCCCGATGTTCCAAGAGCAGAGTTCGTTCACTCTGTCCTCAAGTCCCTGCAGCACCTTGTCCTCATAACTCTCTAATGAATTATATTCTCATACCGGCTTAGCACTTTCACCTCATGAACACCTTCCTTGCATAGCTGGGCTCGATCACTAAGGGCGCTATACCATACTATATTATATACATATGTGGACAAGAATAACACTAAGGTTTGCTGTACCTGTACCTCTGCTACAGCACTGTACCTGTACCTCTGGTGCAGCACTATACCCCTGGTACAGCACTATACCCCTGGTACAACACTGTACCCCTGGTACAGCACTATACCCCTGGTACAGCACTGTACCCCTGGTACAGCACTGTACCCCTGGTACAGCACTATACCCCTGGGACAGCACTGTACCCCTGGTACAGCACTATACCCCTGGTACAGCACTGTACCCCTGGTACAGCACTATACCCCTGGTACAGCACTGTACCCCTGGTACAGCACTATACCCCTGGGACAGCACTGTACCCCTGGTACAAAACTATACCCCTGGTACAGCACTGTACCCCTGGTACAGCACTATACCCCTGGTACAGCACTGTACCTCTGGTACAGCACTATACCCCTGGTACAGCACTGTACCCCTGGTACAGCACTATACCCCTGGTACAGCACTGTACCTCTGGTACAGCACTATACCCCTGGTACAGCACTGTACCCCTGGCACAGCACTATACCCCTGGTACAGCACTGTACCCCTGGTACAGCACTATACCCCTGGTACAGCACTGTACCTCTGGTACAGCACTATACCCCTGGTACAGCACTGTACCCCTGGTACAGCACTATACCCCTGGTACAGCACTGTACCCCTGGTACAGCACTATACCCCTGGTACAGCACTGTACCTCTGGTACAGCACTATACCCCTGGTACAGCACTATACCCCTGGTACAGCACTGTACCCCTGGTACAGCACTATACCCCTGGTACAGCACTGTACCTCTGGTACAGCACTGTACCCCTGGTACAGCACTATACCCCTGGTACAGCACTGTACCCCTGGTACAGCACTATACCCCTGGTACAGCACTGTACCCCTGGTACAGCACTATACCCCTGGTACAGCACTGTACCCCTGGTACAGCACTGTACCCCTGGTACAGCACTGTACCCCTGGTACAGCACTGTACCCCTGGTACAGCACTGTACCCCTGATACAGCACTGTACCCCTGGTACAGCACTGTACCTCTGCTGCAGCACTGTACCTCTGATACAGCACTGTACCTCTGCTGCAGCACTGTACCTCTGCTGCAGCACTGTACCTCTGCTGCAGCACTGTACCTCTGCTGCAGCACTGTACCTCTGCTGCAGCACTGTACCTCTGCTACATCACTGTACCTCTGCTGCAGCACTGTACCTCTGCTGCAGCACTGTACCTCTGCTACATCACTGTACCTCTGCTGCAGCACTGTACCTCTAATAGAGCACTGTACCTCTGCTGCAGCACTGTACCTCTAATAGAGCACTGTACCTCTGCTGCAGCACTGTACCTCTAATACAGCACTGTACCTCTGATACATCACTGTACCTCTGATACAGCACTGTACCTCTGCTGCAGCACTGTACCTCTGCTACATCACTGTACCTCTGCTGCAGCACTGTACCTCAAATACAGCACTGTACCTCTGCTGCAGCACTGTACCTCTAATACAGCACTGTACCTCTGATACATCACTGTACCTCTGATACAGCACTGTACCTCTGCTGCAGCACTGTACCTCTAATAGAGCACTGTACCTCTGCTGCAGCACTGTACCTCAAATACAGCACTGTACCTCTGCTGCAGCACTGTACCTCTAATAGAGCACTGTACCTCTGCTGCAGCACTGTACCTCTAATAGAGCACTGTACCTCTGCTGCAGCACTGTACCTCTAATACAGCACTGTACCTCTGATACATCACTGTACCTCTGATACAGCACTGTACCTCTGCTGCAGCACTGTACCTCTGCTACAGCACTGTACCTCTGCTACATCACTGTACCTCTGCTGCAGCACTGTACCTCTGCTACAGCACTGTACCTCTGCTACATCACTGTACCTCTGCTACAGCACTGTACCTCTGCTACAGCACTGTACCTCTGCTACATCACTGTACCTCTGCTGCAGCACTGTACCTCTGCTACATCACTGTACCTCTGCTACAGCACTGTACCTCTGCTACATCACTGTACCTCTGCTGCAGCACTGTACCTCTAATACAGCACTGTACCTCTGCTGCAGCACTGTACCTCTGCTACATCACTGTACCTCTGCTGCAGCACTGTACCTCTAATACAGCACTGTACCTCTAATACAGCACTGTACCTCTAATACAGCACTGTACCTCTGCTACAGCACTGTACCTCTGCTACATCACTGTACCTCTGCTGCAGCACTGTACCTCTAATACAGCACTGTACCTCTAATACAGCACTGTACCTCTAATACAGCACTGTACCTCTGCTGCAGCACTGTACCTCTAATACAGCACTGTACCTCTAATACAGCACTGTACCTCTAATACAGCACTGTACCTCTGCTGCAGCACTGTACCTCTAATACAGCACTGTACCTCTAATACAGCACTGTACCTCTAATACAGCACTGTACCTCTGCTACAGCACTGTACCTCTGCTACATCACTGTACCTCTGCTGCAGCACTGTACCTCTGCTGCAGCACTGTACCTCTAATACAGCACTGTACCTCTAATACAGCACTGTACCTCTAATACAGCACTGTACCTCTAATACAGCACTGTACCTCTAATACAGCACTGTACCTCTAATACAGCACTGTACCTCTAATACAGCACTGTACCTCTAATACAGCACTGTACCTCTAATACAGCACTGTACCTCTGCTGCAGCACTGTACCTCTAATACAGCACTGTACCTCTAATACAGCACTGTACCTCTAATACAGCACTGTACCTCTGCTGCAGCACTGTACCTCTAATACAGCACTGTACCTCTAATACAGCACTGTACCTCTAATACAGCACTGTACCTCTGCTGCATCACTGTACCTCTAATACAGCACTGTACCTCTGCTGCAGCACTGTACCTCTAATACAGCACTGTACCTCTGATACAGCACTGAACCTCTAATACAGCACTGTACCTCTAATACAGCACTGTACCTCTAATACAGCACTGTACCTCTGCTACAACACTGTACCTCTAATACAGCACTGTACCTCTAATACAGCACTGTACCAGCCATACAGGCAAATATTGCCACAAAGTGGTCATGTAGTTCCAAATGCAACTTTAAAATCTGTATCAAAATTGGTAAAATTTGGAACATGTTCAATAACTGCGATGCTCAGGCAAAATACCAATCTGTATTTTGCTGTATGATTTTGTTGCATGATTGTATCATGATACAAACTATTCTGACTCGGATTATATTGTCCGACAATGGGGCCATGTTTTGTAGGGGTCAATGTATGGCAGGAGATGGTGAGGATGGTGAAGAGCAGGGGATGGTGAAGAGCAGGGGATGGTGAAGAGCAGGGGATGGTGAAGAGTTGGGGATGGTGAAGAGCAGGGTATGGTGAAGAGCAGGGGATGGTGAAGAGCAGGGGATGGTGAAGAGCAGGGGATGGTGAGGAGCAGGGGATGGTGAAGAGTTGGGGATGGTGAAGAGCAGGGTATGGTGAAGAGCAGGGGATGGTGAAGAGCAGGGGATGGTGAAGAGTTGGGGATGGTGAAGAGCAGGGGATGGTGAGGAGCAGGGGATGGTGAAGAGCAGGGGATGGTGAGGAGCAGGGGATGGTGAAGAGCAGGGGATGGTGAAGAGCAGGGGATGGTGAAGAGCAGGGGATGGTGAAGAGCAGGGGATGGTGAAGAGCAGGGGATGGTGAGGAGCAGGGGATGGTGAGGAGCAGGGGATGGTGAAGAGCAGGGGATGGTGAAGAGCAGGGGATGGTGAAGAGCAGGGGATGGTGAAGAGCAGGGGATGGTGAAGAGCAGGGGATGGTGAAGAGCAGGGGATGGTGAAGAGTTGGGGATGGTGAGGAGCAGGGGATGGTGAAGGGCAGGGTATGGTGAGGAGCAGGGGATGGTGAAGAGCAGGGGATGGTGAAGAGTTGGGGATGGTGAAGAGCAGGGGATGGTGAAGAGCAGGGGATGGTGAAGAGCAGGGGATGGTGAAGAGCAGGGGATGGTGAAGAGCAGGGGATGGTGAAGAGCAGGGGATGGTGAAGAGCAGGGGATGGTGAAGAGCAGGGGATGGTGAGGGGCAGGGGATGGTGAAGAGCAGGGGATGGTGAAGAGCAGGGGATGGTGAGGAGCAGGGGATGGTGAAGAGCAGGGGATGGTGAAGAGCAGGGGATGGTGAAGAGCAGGGGATGGTGAGGAGCAGGGGATGGTGAAGAGCAGGGGATGGTGAAGAGCAGGGGATGGTGAGGAGCAGGGGATGGTGAAGAGCAGGAGATGGTGAAGAACAGGGGATGGTGAAGAGCAGGGGATGGTGAGGAGCAGGGGATGGTGAAGAGCAGGGGATGGTGAAGAGCAGGGGATGGTGAAGAGCAGGGGATGGTGAAGAGCAGAGGATGGTGAGGAGTTGGGGATGGTGAAGAGCAGGGGATGGTGAAGAGCAGAGGATGGTGAGGAGCAGGGGATGGTGAAGAGCAGGGGATGGTGAAGAACAGGGGATGGTGAAGAGCAGGGGATGGTGAGGAGCAGGGGATGGTGAAGAGCAGGGGATGGTGAAGAGCAGGGGACGGTGAAGAGCAGGGGATGGTGAAGAGCAGGGGATGGTGAAGAGCAGAGGATGGTGAGGAGTTGGGGATGGTGAAGAGCAGGGGATGGTGAAGAGCAGGGGATGGTGAAGAGCAGGGGATGGTGAGGAGTTGGGGATGGTGAGGAGTTGGGGATGGTGAAGAGCAGGGGATGGTGAAGAGCAGGGGATGGTGAGGAGCAGGGGATGGTGAGGAGTTGGGGATGGTGAGGAGTTGGGGATGGTGAAGAGCAGGGGATGGTGAAGAGCAGGGGATGGTGAGGAGTTGGGGATAGTGAAGAGCAGGGGATGGTGAGGAGTTGGGGATGGTGAGGAGTTGGGGATGGTGAGGAGCAGGGGATGGTGAAGGGCAGGGGATGGTGAAGAGCAGGGGATGGTGAGGAGCAGGGGATGGTGAGGAGCAGGGGATGGTGAAGAGTTGGGGATGGTGAAGAGCAGGGGATGGTGAAGAGCAGGGGATGGTCAAGAGCAGGGGATGGTGAGGAGCAGGGGATGGTGAAGGGCAGGGGATGGTGAAGAGCAGGGGATGGTGAGGAGCAGGGGATGGTGAAGAGCAGGGGATGGTGAGGAGCAGGGGATGGTGAAGGGCAGGGGATGGTGAGGAGCAGGGTATAGTGTCCAGCAGGGTATAGTGTCCAGCAGGTATAGTGTCCAGCAGGTATAGTGTCCAGCAGGTATAGTGTCCAGCAGGGTATAGTGTCCAGCAGGTATAGTGTCCAGCAGGTATAGTGACCAGCAGGGTATAGTGTCCAGCAGGTATAGTGTCCAGCAGGTATAGTGTCCAGCAGGTATAGTGC
Source organism: Procambarus clarkii (assembly GCF_040958095.1). Lineage (NCBI taxonomy): Eukaryota > Metazoa > Arthropoda > Malacostraca > Decapoda > Cambaridae > Procambarus > Procambarus clarkii. The sequence continues at coordinate 21,535,664 of NC_091203.1, read as the reverse complement.
CCAGCAGGGTATAGTGTCCAGCAGGGTATAATGTCCAGCAGGGTATAGTGTCCAGCTGGTATAGTGTCCAGCAGGTATAGTGACCAGCAGGGTATAGTGTCCAGCAGGTATAGTGTCCAACAGGTATAGTGTCCAGCAGGTATAGTGTCCAGCAGGGTATAGTGTCCAGCAGGTATAGTGTCCAGCAGGTATAGTGTCCAGCAGGTATAGTGTCCAGCAGGGTATAGTGTCCAGCAGGTATAGTGTCCAGCAGGGTATAGTGTCCAGCAGGGTATAGTGTCCAGCAGGGTATAGTGTCCAGCAGGTATAGTGTCCAGCAGGTATAGTGTCCAGCAGGGTATAGTGTCCAGCAGGTATAGTGTCCAGCAGGGTATAGTGTCCAGCAGGGTATAGTGTCCAGCAGGTATAGTGTCCAGCAGGGTATAGTGTCCAGCAGGGTATAGTGTCCAGCAGGTATAGTGTCCAGCAGGGTATAGTGTCCAGCAGGTATAGTGTCCAGCAGGGTATAGTGTCCAGCAGGTATAGTGTCCAGCAGGGTATAGTGTCCAGCAGGTATAGTGTCCAGGCAGGGTATAGTGTCCAGCAGGTATAGTTGTCCAGCAGGGTATAGTGTCCAGCAGGTATAGTGTCCAGCAGGGTATAGTGTCCAGCAGGTATAGTGTCCAGCAGGGTATAGTGTCCAGCATGGTATAGTGTCCAGCAGGTATAGTGTCCAGCAGGGTATAGTGTCCAGCAGGGTATAGTGTCCAGCAGGTATAGTGTCCAGCAGGGTATAGTGTCCAGCAGGTATAGTGTCCAGCAGGGTATAGTGTCCAGCAGGTATAGTGTCCAGCAGGGTATAGTGTCCAGCAGGTATAGTGTCCAGCAGGGTATAGTGTCCAGCAGAGTATAGTGTCCAGCAGGTATAGTGTCCAGCAGGGTATAGTGTCCAGCAGGTATAGTGTCCAGCAGGTATAGTGTCCAGCAGGGTATAGTGTCCAGCAGGGTATAGTGTCCAGCAGGTATAGTGTCCAGCAGGGTATAGTGTCCAGCAGGGTATAGTGTCCAGCAGGTATAGTGTCCAGCAGGGTATAGTGTCCAGCAGGGTATAGTGTCCAGCTGGTATAGTGTCCAGCAGGTATAGTGACCAGCAGGGTATAGTGTCCAGCAGGTATAGTGTCCAACAGGTATAGTGTCCAGCAGGTATAGTGTCCAGCAGGGTATAGTGTCCAGCAGGTATAGTGTCCAGCAGGTATAGTGTCCAGCAGGTATAGTGTCCAGCAGGGTATAGTGTCCAGCAGGTATAGTGTCCAGCAGGGTATAGTGTCCAGCAGGTATAGTGTCCAGCAGGGTATAGTGTCCAGCAGGTATAGTGTCCAGCAGGGTATAGTGTCCAGCAGGTATAGTGTCCAGCAGGGTATAGTGTCCAGCAGGGTATAGTGTCCAGCAGGGTATAGTGTCCAGCAGGGTATAGTGTCCAGCAGGTATAGTGTCCAGCAGGGTATAGTGTCCAGCAGGTATAGTGTCCAGCAGGTATAGTGTCCAGCAGGTATAGTGTCCAGCAGGGTATAGTGTCCAGCAGGTATAGTGTCCAGCAGGGTATAGTGTCCAGCAGGTATAGTGTCCAGCAGGGTATAGTGTCCAGCAGGTATAGTGTCCAGCAGGGTATAGTGTCCAGCAGGTATAGTGTCCAGCAGGGTATAGTGTCCAGCAGGGTATAGTGTCCAGCAGGTATAGTGTCCAGCAGGGTATAGTGTCCAGCAGGGTATAGTGTCCAGCAGGTATAGTGTCCAGCAGGGTATAGTGTCCAGCAGGTATAGTGTCCAGCAGGGTATAGTGTCCAGCAGGTATAGTGTCCAGCAGGGTATAGTGTCCAGCAGGTATAGTGTCCAGCAGGGTATAGTGTCCAGCAGAGTATAGTGTCCAGCAGGTATAGTGTCCAGCAGGGTATAGTGTCCAGCAGGTATAGTGTCCAGCAGGTATAGTGTCCAGCAGGGTATAGTGTCCAGCAGGGTATAGTGTCCAGCAGGTATAGTGTCCAGCAGGGTATAGTGTCCAGCAGGGTATAGTGTCCAGCAGGTATAGTGTCCAGCAGGGTATAGTGTCCAGCAGGGTATAGTGTCCAGCAGGGTATAGTGTCCAGCAGGTATAGTGTCCAGCAGGTATAGTGTCCAGCAGGTATAGTGTCCAGCAGGGTATAGTGTCCAGCAGGGTATAGTGTCTAGCAGGTATAGTGTCCAGCAGGTATAGTGTCCAGCAGGTATAGTGTCCAGCAGGGTATAGTGTCCAGCAGGGTATAGTGTCCAGCAGGGTATAGTGTCCAGCAGGTATAGTGTCCAGCAGGGTATAGTGCCCAGCAGGTATAGTGTCCAGCAGGTATAGTGTCCAGCAGGGTATAGTGTCCAGCAGGTATAGTGTCCAGCAGGTATAGTGTCCAGCAGGTATAGTGTCCAGCAGTTATAGTGTCCAGCAGGGTATAGTGTCCAGCAGGGTATAGTGTCCAGCAGGGTATAGTGTCCAGCAGGTATAGTGTCCAGCAGGGTATAGTGCCCAGCAGGTATAGTGTCCAGCAGGTATAGTGTCCAGCAGGGTATAGTGTCCAGCAGGTATAATGTCCAGCAGGGTATAGTGTCCAGCAGGTATAGTGTCCAGCAGGTATAGTGTCCAGCAGGTATAGTGTCCAGCAGGTATAGTGTCCAGCAGGTATAGTGTCCAGCAGGGTATAGTGTCCAGCAGGTATAATGTCCAGCAGGTATAGTATCCACCAGGGTATAGTGTCCACCAGGGTATAGTGTCCAGCAGGTATAGTGTCCAGCAGGTATAGTGTCCAGCAGGGTATAGTGTCCAGCAGGTAGAGTGTCCAGCAGGGTATAGTGTCCAGCAGGTATAGTGTCCAGCAGGTATAGTGTCCAGCAGGTATAGTGTCCAGCAGGTATAGTGTCCAGCAGGGTATAGTGTCCAGCAGGGTATAGTGTCCAGCAGGTATAGTGTCCAGCAGGTATAGTGTCCAGCAGGGTATAGTGTCCAGCAGGTATAGTGTCCAGCAGGGTATAGTGTCCAGCAGGTATAGTGTCCAGCAGGGTATAGTGTCCAGCAGGTATAGTGTCCAGCAGGGTATAGTGTCCAGCAGGTATAGTGTCCAGCAGGCTGGTATACCCCAGTATACTATTCTCCCAGGTATACTCTAGTCCCTGACTCTATATACATGCTAAATTATGTGTTAATTTCAAACATCAAAAATTCATTAATTATTTATACATTTCGGTAATAATCATTAATTATTCCTAATTCTATGTATAACATGTATATGAATTATCAGTATTTTTGGTGCTAATTGATGTATGAGAGTATATATGTGTTGTATATGTGTATACATCACATGTGTTGTATACACATATGTATACAGCACATGTGTTGTATATGTGTATGCATCACATGTGTTGTATACACATATGTATACAGCACATGTGTTGTATATGTGTATACAGCACATGTGTTGCATACACATATGTATACAGCACATGTGTTGTATATGTATGAGTGTATGTATATATGAATACTGCCCAACCTGTCCTGATAATAAACCGTCGCATTTTGACGTATATTCTAAGGCCAAAAACTATCGTACTAGAAAATGAAAGCGGCTGGCGAAAGTGACATACTGTCTCGTTTTCTGTTTTAGGTCCTCTGGTAGGTTAGGATAAGGTCACTTTAGTACCACATTTTCTGGACGTTGTGGGATCTTAGGAGGACGGCCAGCCGGCGAGAGCAAATGTGTAGTGTGGCACTTGTTTACAAGGACCAGAGCTATTAACCATATCTTGAGGTCTTGAGATGATTTCGGGGGCTTTAGTGTCCCCGCGGCCCGGTCCTCGACCAGGCCTCCACCCCCAGGAAGCAGCCCGTGACAGCTGACTAACACCCAGGTACCTATTTTACTGCTAGGTAACAGGGGCATAGGGTGAAAGAAACTCTGCCCATTGTTTCTCGCCAGCGCCGGAGATCGAACCCAGGACCACAGGATCACAAGTGCAGTGTGCTGTCCGCTCGGCCGACCGGCTCCCGTCATTATATCCTCTATATATATTATATATAATACATATTATATCCTCATTATATCCCACCATCATTATAAATAACAAATAGTATAAAATCCAATGGATATAATTACCCCAGGGGGTGAACATATGCATCAGGTGCTGGCAGTAGAAGCCACCAATTTATTTGGTATTTTATAATACAAAATGCAGTAATTACAGTGAAGCAAAGTAATTGCCCATTAGTAAGGTTAATGTGGAGGTGCTGGCTTGCTGCTGGCATGGTTATCTTTAGGTTATCTTAAGGGGCAGTGGGTTATCTTGAGGTTATCTTAAGGGGCAGTGGGTTATCTTTAGGTTATCTTAAGGGGCAGTGAGTTATCTTTAGGTTATCTTAAGAGGCAGTGGGTTATCTTTAGGTTATCTTAAGGGGCAGTGAGTTATCTTTAGGTTATCTTAAGGGGCAGTGGGTTATCTTTAGGTTATCTTAAGGGGCAGTGGGTTATCTTGAGGTTGTCTTGAGGTTATCTTGAGATAATTTCGGGGCTTAGCGTCCCCGCGGCCCGGTCCTCGACCAGGCTTCCATTTTGTTACACACCCCCAGGAAGCAGCCCGCAGCAGCTGTCTATCTCCCAGGTACCTATTTACTGCTAGGTGAACAGATGCATCAGGGTGAAAGAAATTCTGCCCATTTGAGTCCACCTCCACCGGATATCGAATCCGGAACCTTAGGACTACGAATCGCAAGCGCTGTCCACTCAGCTGTCAGGCGCCTATATGAGGGGTAAAATGAGGTGCAGTCACACACAAAGGGTCCAGAGTTCGAGTCCCCTACAGCCCAGGTGTATGGAACTGACAAGGGGGGTTGGGGGGCCAAGCCGGGCCTGCTTACTGGTCCTATGTGTATGTCCATGCCCCCAGTGACAACCCAGAGAGGCTTCCATGCCCCCAGTGACAACCCAGAGAGCCTTCCATGCCCCCAGTGACAACCCAGAGAGCCTTCCATGCCCCCAGAGAGGCTTCCATGCCCCCCAGAGAGGCTTCCATGCCCTCAGAGAGGCTTCCATGCCCCCAGAGAGGCTTCCATGCCCTCAGAGAGGCTTCCATGCCCCCAGAGAGGCTTCCATGCCCCCCAGAGAGGCTTCCATGCCCCCAGAGAGGCTTCCATGCCCACAGAGAGGCTTCCATGCCCCCAGTGACAACCCAGAGTGGCTTCCATGCCCCCAGTGACATCCCAGAGTGGCTTCCATGCCCCCAGTGACAACCCAGAGTGGCTTCCATGCCCCCAGTGACAACCCAGAGTGGCTTCCATGCCCCCAGTGACAACCCAGAGTGGCTTCCATGCCCCCAGTGACAACCCAGAGTGGCTTCCATGCCCCCAGTGACATCCCAGAGTGGCTTCCATGCCCCCAGTGACAACCCAGAGTGGCTTCCATGCCCCCAGTAACAACCCAGAGAGCCTTCCATGCCCCCAGTGACAACCCAGAGAGGCTTCCATGCCCCCAGTGACAACCCAGAGAGGCTTCCATGCCCCCCAGTAACAACCCAGAGAGGCTTCCATGCCCCAAGTAACAACCCAGAGAGGCTTCCATGCCCCCAGTAACAACACAGAGAGGCTTTCATGCCCCAAGTAACAACCCAGAGAGGCTTCCATGCCCCAAGTAACAACCCAGAGAGGCTTCCATGCCCCCAGTAACAACCCAGAGAGGTTTCCATGCCCCCAGTGACAACCCAGAGAGGCTTCCATGCCCCCAGTGACAACCCAGAGTGGCTTCCATGCCCCAAGTAACAACCCAGAGAGGCTTCCATGCCCCAAGTAACAACCCAGAAAGGCTTCCATGCCCCAAGTAACAACCCAGAGAGGCTTCCATGCCCCAAGTAACAACCCAGAGAGGCTTCCATGCCCCAAGTAGCAACCTAGAGGCTTCCATGCCCCCAGTAACAACCCAGAGAGGCTTCTATGCCCCCAGTAACAACCCAGGGAACCAGTCAACCATTGATGGTAAACTAACCATGGCATCAATCTCCTCCAAACTCTCACTCTCTCTAGAACTTGGCACTATGAAGGCACTGAACCCTCTAATTTAGTGTATTGCATTGCACGATTTATGCCTGCAATGTTATACAATGCATCGTTGGCAGTTGGAGGTGATTGTGCCTCCTACCACTTCGTTATCGAGCTGGACTTGAACAATCACCCCAACATCGGCTACCTTATAGCTTTGATCCTAAATATATTACAACGGAACTGATATTTACAGGGAATCAGACCCCCCAAAAGCTTCCATGACTAGCGTTAGTTGTGGGGTAGTTAGAGGGAATATATGCTGGAAACCCTACTGCAAATGTAGAAACCATTGAACGTGAATATCTGTTCTGGTAATACAACCCGTTCTCGCAAATTCGTATAGTCAATATTGACTTATTAAATAAGTGCATAGGTGACGTACTAAACCTAATAGATACCCTTAAAAAGCTTCATAGAAAACACCGACCTTATCTAACCTTGTTAGTATGTTAAGATAAGCATCTTATTGCTTCGTAATTACAATTGTTACTTAACCTATACCTATAATAGGTTAAGTAACAATTGTAATTACGAAGCAATAAGATGCTTATCTTAAGATACTAACAAGGTTAGGTAAGGTCGGTGTTTTCTATGAAGCTTTTTAAGGGTATCTATTATGTTTAGTATGTCACCTATGCACTTATTTAATTAGTCAATATTGAATTTACGAATTTGCGAGAACGGGTTGGATAATATACATAGTCAGTATACATATACAATAATGCTAGTATGCATGCAGTGTGTGGCTGGGCTCTGGAAGGAGACCAATTGTAGTGTAAATGATGCAAGAATTTTTACACTATAGAGTTTATGTTTACTTGTAAATGTTTATTGCTAATGTAAATGTTTGAGAACATTTAGGTTCTAGACTGAACAGAAAACGTTCTCAAAGTAATGAGAAAAATCAAGTCTTTGTTTGCTTTCATAATGACTTTTTAACAAACACAAAAGATTCGGAAAATTTGTTAAAAGATGAAACTAACCCATGTTTTATTGTGTAGGGTATTGTATTGGGTATTGGGTATTGTATTGGGTATTGGGTATTGTATTGGGTAGATAATATCCTCTATAATACTTTACTCAATACCCTCTACAATACCCTCAATGTCTCTCAATATTATTCTCAACTTTATATTTTCTTCTCTCACTCCACACTGGAAAGGAAAAGTTTTTATTAAAAATTACTAATCAAAATATATATTTTTAGCACTAGAAAAAGAAATAACGAATAATATTTATCTTTCAGAATAAATTATGTAAACCCATCCGACTTTGAGATTATAAATTCAATAAGTAGTTTTTTTTTGCATTTTTGTCCTGTGTGTAATGGTCTGAAAATTATTGTAAAGTGACAAAAAATAGTCTCATTAAATTTATCAAAATTAAAATTGTTGTTTAATCTAATTAATGTTCGTTCAATTGCATATAGATAAAGATTTATATAATATACATCACAGGCTGTCATTATATGACAATATACATCATCATATGATAATGAAAAAGTTTTACATCCTCATCAATATTTCCATGTTTCATCTAACTATTAAACCCATTAATTGGAATGATTAAATCAGAAAGCTAGACTCTAATATATGAACCAACAGTTCCTTACCCACTGTAAATCAAAGTGAACTAACTAACAAGAGAACACGACCGAGCACCACCTCCATATTGTTCCGGAATTAGACTGAGTTTGGCTGTAACTTAAACATTTAACCAGAACACCAAAAATTATTACACAACCAAGAGGAATACTGAATTAAGCTGCCATGGTTATGAAGAACCGGCTGGAGTTGTGATGAAGAGCCAGCTGACTGGTGAGATAGCAGGTGAGGCTCTGAGATGTAATCTAATTCCAAGGATCTATACAGTAGCCGAGCTCATTAGCTTGGAGCTCCGCCTCTCCCTCTTTCAAGGCTGACCAATGACTCCTTCCCTCAAAACATGGCATTTGCAGCCACTCAATGCCTCCCTATATTATATATACCTTATTTACACAATAGGGGAAACTCTGTCATCTCTCAGACAACATCAACAATTAAGCCACTATAAACATATCCAATGAAATCCTTGGATAAAACTGTAATGTAAATCTAATGATGTATTATCCATTACTGCCTCTCTCTCTTGTTAGGTTGAGGCTTGGGAATGGTAAATGGGGGTATGGGAGAGGGAGGGAAGGTGGAAAGGGAGGTGAAAGAGGGAAGGGGGAAAGGAACAGAGGTGAAAGGAGATACAAGCTGTCTTAATCTCTTCCATCCTGATGCTTATTTTTAAACCTTTATCTTCCTCTACTCTGTGAAGCTGGGATATGAAGACATGGAGCTGGGACAGGAGGATAAGGGGCTAGGGGTATGAGGATAAGGAGCTGGGATTTAAGGACAAGATGATGGGATATGAAGACATGGAGCTGGGATATGAGGATAAGGTGCTAGGGATATGAGGATAAGGAGCTGGGATTTAAGGACAAGATGATGGGATATGGAGACATGGAGCTGGGATATAAGTATAAGGGGCTAGGGATATGAGGATAAGGAGCTGGGATTTAAGGAAAAGAAGCTGGGATATGAAGTCATGGAGCTGGGACATGAGGAATGGAAGGAATAACAAGTGGTCCAAGTGGTCCAAGTGGTCCAAGTGGATCTTCCATTTGGACCACTTGGACCAAATGGAAGATACATAATAATTTACACCCGGTAAATATTAGAGGGGCTGGTCCCAAACCTGCACACATAAATAACATCACATGAGACCAGAAGGCATGGCAGGATGTGCAGAATACCCCCGTTGAAAAGCGGAGGTGCAACAGGTACTCTGAGAGAGAACTATCAACATCAGAGACCCGAGACTGTTCAACACGCTTCCACTACACATAAGGGACATAACTGGCTGACCCCTCACAGTGTTCAAGAGAGAACTATCAACATCATAGACCCGAGACTGTTCAACACGCTTCCACTACACATAAGGGACATAACTGGCCGACCCCCCACAGTGTTCAAGAGAGAACTATCAACATCAGAGGCCCGAGACTGTTCAACACGCTTCCACTACACATAAGGGACATAACTGGCCGACCCCTCACAGTGTTCAAGAGAGAACTATCAACATCAGAGGCCCGAGACTGTTCAACACGCTTCCACTACACATAAGGGACAAAACTGGCCGACCCCTCACAGTGTTCAAGAGAGAACTATCAACATCAGAATCCCGAGACTGTTCAACACGCTTCCACTACACATAAGGGACATAACTGGCCGACCCCTCACAGTGTTCAAAAGAGAACTATCAACATCAGAGGCCCGAGACTGTTCAACACGCTTCCACTACACATAAGGGACATAACTGGCCGACCCCTCACAGTGTTCAAGAGAGAACTTGATTAACACCTCCAAAGAATACCTGATCAACCAGTCTGTGACTCATAGGTCAGGCTGCGAGCAGCCGCGTCCAAGAGCCTGGTTGACCAGTCCAGTAACCAGGAGGTCTGGTCGTTGACCGGGCCGCTGGGCAGTGAGGCCCGAAATCATGTAATGTACCTCCCCCCCCCCCCCCGCCCCCATATAACGTACCGCAAGATAAATTACAACATATTCACTAGCTAATTAAGAAAGCCAAAACTCTACGGTAACAGGTACCACGATTTCACTACAAAAGCCGATTTTTACAAGAATAGAAAATAGAAGCAAATTAGAAAATTGACGATTAGGAGGAGGCCGGTGGGGGGGGGGGAGGAGGCTAATGAGTAATATGATGTGTGGGAAACATATAAAAATATACTTATTGTCCACGCAAATAATTACTCACCACCAACGTGAGTAATCAGTGAATATGTGCCAAGCCATTTTAAGACTATATAGCACTGGGAAGGCGGTCAGGATAAGGATTTGGGATGGGACGGAGGGAAGGAATGGTGCCCAACCACTTGTGGACGGTCGGGGATTGAACGCCGACCTGCATGAAGCGAGACCCCTCGCTCTACCGTCCAGCCCAAGTGCTTGGGCGAATACAGCGAAAAATACAAAATTTCTTTGAGATTTTCTCTTTCTGCATTACCATACTTGATAAAAAAACAATTATAATTTTCTTGGAATATCTCAATTAGGGTTAAATCCTGAGGAGATTGTATTAGACCCACCTTGTGCTTGCGGGGGTTGAGCTCTGGCTCACTGGTCCCGCCTCTCAACTGTCAATCAACTAGTAAAAATCAACTGTGGAAAGATATCATTGACTCCAAGCTCAGCACCTCATGCGCTGATATATCAACAAGTTCAGCGCCTCATGCGCTGATATATCAACAAGTTCAGCACCTCATGCGCTGATATATCAACAAACTCAGCGCCTCATGCGCTGATATGTCAACCAGCTCAGCTCCTCATGCGCTGATATATCAACAAGCTCAGCACCTCATGCGCTGATATATCAACAAACAGTTAATAATTCATCCTTCACACACTCCTTAATCACCTTCGATAGGTAAACAATTCATTCAGTTTAATAGAGAACAGAAAAATTATCCAATTATCTATACAATTGGTCTGAACCATCCGTGTGTCTCTGGCCTCGTCTGATGCTTCCTGTTTGACGTATTGAGTTGAATTATCGTGCAACAGAAGCTCGTTAGATAGTTACAATAGAGGGCTAATTAGCACTTCAAGGATTAAATTAGTAAACTGTTTCAGCTGAACCTTTACTTTGGCTGAAGATTTGTAATTGTTTCGGCGCTTGAAGTAGCGAGAGTAAGTCTGCTCTGAGCTGTATTCACCTAGTTGTGCTTGCGGGGGTTGAGCTCTGCTCTTTCGGCCCGCCTCTCAACTGTCAATCAACTGTAACTAATTACTAACTAATTTGTATTAACACACACACAGGAAGCAGCTCCGTAACAGCTGTCTAACTCCCAGGTACCTATTTACTGCTAGGTAACAGGCGCATCAGGGTGAAAGAAACTTTGCCCACTTGTTTCTGCCTGGTCTGCGAATCGAACCCGGGCCACAGAATTACGAGCCCTGCGTGATGTCTACTCAGCTACCAGACCCCCTTAGTTAGGTTTTGTGTATATGTGTGTGTGTGTGTGTGTGTGTGTGTGTGTGTGTGTGTGTGTGTGTGTGTATGTGTGTACACGACGCTAACAGCTACCTACACCAAGTTTGCGTGACCGAGCTCGCGCTCCCGAGCCCCGTCTTCCCAACAGTTCAATTCCCGTCTTCTTGATGCCCACAGCAGCTCATCAATGTGCTCCAGGAACCACCAACAGTCATCACTAACACCAATTATCTTCCTCAACTTCGCGTCATCAGAAAACATTATCCAGAGGAGTCTTGTTCCTCAACTGTGTCCTCAGTATATTAGAAATTGCAAGAGTTCTTGCAATGATCATGTTCCGAACGGTATTGCAAAGTTTTATCATAGTTTCTACCTCTATAAGCCAGTCACTCCTGGCCACAGGTACTGACCACCTCTGGTAACGCCCTTTGAGACCATTCTGTGGGGGGGTTAAACCTTTAATGACTCTGCAATTAATGCCTCGGTATCTCTAATGATTAACTACCCAATTTGTTGGGGTATACACGTACCCTAAGTGGTTAGTGTTATATTGCTCACTACGTTAATGATATACCCGATAGACCAGTTAGGGCAGTTAATTCGTATATATACACATATATATATATATATATATGTAACCGCAAACTCACACCCCAGAATGCATGTATGCCTGGGGACCATTTAGGCTTGTTTGCATATTATATATATATGTATATATATATATATATATATATATATATATATATATATATATATATATATACATATATATATATATATATATATATATATATATATATATATATATATATTTATATATATATATATATATTTATGGTCATATTTAATAATATATATATATATATATATATATATATATATATATATATATATATATATATATATATATATATATATATATATATATATATATATATATATATATATATATATATATTATTAAATATGACCGAACAAGTAAGATTAATAATTCTAACACGAATTTTCTCGATCTTTCGTACGTTTCTTTTCACTGTTGGTGGTAATTCAAAAATCAATTCTCCAAAATTCATTTTTATTTCTAGTCTGACGTGACACTTGAGCGCGTTTCGTAAAACTTATTACATTTTCAAAGACTTTAGTTTACACATACACAACTGAATAGAACTTACACATCTTCGATTTGTTTATATCTACATTTGAGTGAGGTGGATGGGGTGAGGTGGTATTAATAGGGTATTAAATTCATAAACACAAGACAGAACACGAAACAATGGGTATTGAGTGATTGTAGAAAGCCTATTGGTCCATATTTCTTGATGCTTCTATATTAGAGCGGAGTCTTGAGGTGGGTAGAATATAGTTGTGCATTAATTGGCTGTTGATTGCTGGTGTTGACTTCTTAATGTGTAGTGCCTCGCAGACGTCAAGCCGCCTGCTATCGCTGTATCTATCGATGATTTCTGTGTTGTTTACTAGGATTTCTCTGGCGATGGTTTGGTTGTGGGAAGAGATTATATGTTCCTTAATGGAGCCCTGTTGCTTATGCATCGTTAAACGCCTAGAAAGAGATGTTGTTGTCTTGCCTATATACTGGGTTTTTTGGAGCTTACAGTCCCCAAGAGGGCATTTGAAGGCATAGACGATGTTGGTCTCTTTTAAAGCGTTCTGTTTTGTGTCTGGAGAGTTTCTCATGAGTAGGCTGGCCGTTTTTCTGGTTTTATAGTAAATCGTCAGTTGTATCCTCTGATTTTTGTCTGTAGGGATAACGTTTCTATTAACAATATCTTTCAGGACCCTTTCCTCCGTTTTATGAGCTGTGGAAAAGAAGTTCCTGTAAAATAGTCTAATAGGGGGTATAGGTGTTGTGTTAGTTGTCTCTTCAGAGGTTGCATGGCGTTTCACTTTCCTTCTTATGATGTCTTCGACGAAACCATTGGAGAAGCCGTTGTTGACTAGGACCTGCCTTACCCTATAGAGTTCTTCGTCGACTTGCTTCCATTCTGAGCTGTGGCTGAGAGCACGGTCGACATATGCGTTAACAACACTCCTCTTGTACCTGTCTGGGCAGTCGCTGTTGGCATTTAGGCACATTCCTATGTTCGTTTCCTTAGTGTAGACTGCAGTGTGGAAACCTCCGCTCTTTTCCATGACTGTTACATCTAGAAAGGGCAGCTTCCCATCCTTTTCCATCTCATAAGTGAAACGCAGCACGGAACTCTGCTCAAATGCCTCCTTCAGCTCCTGCAGATGTCTGACATCAGGTACCTGTGTAAAAATGTCGTCAACATACCTGCAGTATATGGCCGGTTTCAAGTTCATGTCGACTAAGACTTTTTGCTCGATGGTACCCATGTAGAAGTTTGCAAACAGGACACCTAGGGGAGAACCCATGGCGACCCCATCTACTTGCTTATACATGTGCCCATCCGGGCTCAAGAAGGGTGCCTCTTTAGTACAAGCCTGGAGTAGTATCCTTAGACTGTTTTCTGGTATGTCAAGAGGAGTACAGGCCGGATCACGGTACACTCTGTCGGCTATCATCCCGATTGTCTCGTCCACTGGTACGTCCAAGCACGGGACGGTCCTCCGGTCCTCGACCAGGCCTCCACCCCCCAGGAAGCAGCTCGTGACTCCTGACTAACACCCAGGTACCTATTTTACTGCTAGGTAACAGGGGCATAGGGTGAAAGAATCTCTGCCCATTGTTTCTCGCCGGCGCCTGGGATCGAACCCGGGACCACAGGATTACAAGTCCAGCGTGCTGTCCGCTCGGCCGACCGGCTCCAACTAAACAAAACTGCTGGACGTGGTATATAAATACAAGGAAATACAAATTAAATAAAATATCATTACACACAGAAATCATAAGAGCGTGATGCGTCAAATGAACAAATCCACAAGAGCCTCGACTAGGATTCGAACCTCCGTCCAGGAATAAGGCCGCGTCTGGGATGCTCTCGGACGTAGGTTCGAATCCTCGTCACGGCCCTTGTGGATTTGTTCATTAAAATATCATACTATGCGTCACTCTCGCCCCAAAATATATCCCAGTTCCATATTATCAGTTAGAAAAACAAATGTCTCTATATCTGTAAAAGAGGATGTCTGTCAGTCCAAAACTGGAGGCCGGATGCTTGCGGCTTGTCTCAAAAATCTTCGAAGATGACACATGTGGGGTATGGGAGGATCATAGGCCAGTCCGGGAAGTCCCAAGTCCCATTTCTTACGAAGTCTATATTAATATTATGTAATATTACATTTTCTGAGGCTGATGGAGAGGGAGGGAGAGAGAGAGAGAGAAGAAGGGGAAGGGAGAGATGGGGGGGGGGTTAAAGAGAAATAAAAGAGGAGATGAAGAGGGAGAGAGAGAGAAAAGTGAAAGGGAAAGCGAATGGAAGGAGAGAGAGGAAAGAAGAGGATGATGGAGAAGCAGAAGGGTTCTTGTTGTTGTTATAGATCCAGATTCTTTCCTCAATCTTTGACGGCTTTGGTTACATTTATTAAACAGTTTACAAGCATGAAAACTTGCCAATCAACTGTTGTTATTGTTATAAACAGCCTCCTGGTGCTTCGGAGCTCATTAACTGTTTAATAATTGTAGACAAAGCCGCCAAAGATTGAGAAAAGATGGACAGGTTCGTTAGTGCTTGCGTAACTGCTTCGTGAATCTGGCTCCAGGTTCGTAAGTGCTTGCGTAACCGCTTCGTGAATTTGACCCCAGGAAACTAAAGAAAATTTTCCCTGACGAGAAGACAGTACTCAGGTGTATAGAGAGAGATTAACAAGGAAAAGAAAATGGAACACCTAGATCTATCTTGAGGTTATCTTGAGATGATTTCGGGGCTTAGCGTCCCCGCGGCCCAGTCCTCGATCAGGCCTCCTTTTTATTACACACCCCCAGGAAGCAGCCCGTAGCAGCTGTCTAACTCCCAGGTACCTATCTACTGCTAGGTGAACAGGTGCATCAAGGATGAAAGAAACTCTGCCCATCTGTTTCCGCCGGGAATCGAATCCCGGTCTACAGGACTACGTATCCAGCATGCAGGCAACTCAGCTACCAAGCCCCCTGTGTATGATTCATCCTGTGCTAACTATACAACCTCTTTAAAAAGTAGAAAAGTGGTATTAAACTCCACGGTAATATCAACACCACTTTCAGCGTCAATCACTCTCCAAAGCTACTGTTTAATAATTTTCCAGGTTCAGATCAATGTCCCTGAGGGCAGAATCTCTCTTATTCTCATAATTCTCACATTTCTCTCCAGTGAGCCCTTTATCTCTCTCTCTCTCTCTCTAAGCTCGATAGATGATCCCTGAGATCAGGGAAGCACAGTGGGCCTTAAGCCACTTCAATAATTTGTTTGCCAACTCCCACTTTGTAAACAAAAATGATTATCTTTCTCCAGTTTTAATCCAGGATCTTCACTAACTCATCACTGGGTTTCACTGCCAGCCTCGGCCTGATGTGTATACATGTATACTTCCATACACATGTGTGTACGAGTGTATTAACTGAGCCTGGATATCCCTTGAATATCCTGAAATACTCACACTACACTTCACACAGCCTCGGCCTGATGTGTATACATGTATACTTCCATACACATGTGTGTACGAGTGTACTAACTGAGCCTGGATATCCCTGGAATATATCCTGAAATACTCACACCACATTTCCCTACTCAATCGTGCAGATCTATGCCATTCGCTCTCTATATAAAAGCTGCCGCTTCATTGAGTTCACAATGCCTCCACCAAGTTAGCTTGGCAATAATATTTTGGGTGTAAAATATTTGAGAATAAATTCCATTTTCATCTCACCAGCACACCCATATTACTTAGAATTTATGTACATGGCCTCAACTGAGTGGCCATTCAAATGTTAAACCATTTTACTGTGTTTATGGAGGATGGAATGTTAGAATTTCTCTCTATCACTCTCTTTCTCTCTCTTTCTCTCTCTCTCTCTCTCTCTCTCTCTCTCTCTCTCTCTCTCTCTCTCTCTCTCTCTCTCTCTCTCTTTCGTTATGTAAAGTTTCCTAAATCTCTCTAAAGACTTGCCTCTCTTTCTTCTGCTCTTTATCTCTCTACTGGTATGTATTCCTGGTATGTATTCCTGGTATGTATTCCTGGCATGAATTCCCACCATGATTTCTGCCTTGGAGTCCAATTATGAATTCGTATCATTATGCGTTACATGGTATTCGCACCATGTAGCGCATACATATTGGCACAAAAGCACGAATGCGCTACATTCATGAAAATAAATTATGTATTCTGTGTATATGTACAATGTATTCCTTGCGAGTGTTCTTCCCATATATACATATGTATATATGGGAAGGTATATATGGGTATATATCCCCATATATACCTATCAGGTATTCTTATAATTAGCATCGTGTATTCCATCCTTGACATTCATCTATATATTCCTACAATGTACATGGCTACTATGTATACCTATCATACATACCTATCATCTATTCCCCACCATGTATTCTACCAGCTAAAGAGTTACTCTACTGTTGCTGCAATTTTTTGCAACGCATTGATATTTATTTCAAAATCTAATGTCCAGGCGTTTAATGGACGCATATATATATATTTTGAGAGCTACTGAGATATGATCCATTTCTTTTTTATCAAACCAAAGCAATTATATAATGGGAATATATGTTTTTTGAGTGTTTTGGAAACTCGAAATAAGCATTTTTTGAATGGTATTTATGCATGTGACGGTCTGAATGTCTGTGGGATTAATATCAATTATGCGTAAAAATTACTAGGCAGATTTGAGTGGAAATTAAACTGTTGTTTCTGGTATTATATATGAAGGGGGTTATTTAGATTTTTTGGGGGGGTTTAAAAGCAGCAGAGGCGAGGAACAATAGGTAGAACAATAGGAACAATAGAATATTCTTCCTATAGAACAATAGGAACAATAACCAGTTTATTGCTGGTTCTCTCATTAGCTATTGTTCGAAATTAGAGAACATTTGGAATTCGAAGGTTTTTTTTGTAAGTTGGATTTCAAATTAGAAATGGTTTGTAAGTAAAAAATCTTAGAAGATAATAACCTTCGCGAATATGCTAATTAGCTAAATATATCATGGTTAGTTTTCTTGAGATGATTTCGGGGCTTTAGTGTCCCCGCGGCCCGGTCCTCGACCAGGTCTCCACCCCCAGGAAGCAGCCCGTGACAGCTGACTAACACCCAGGTACCTATTTTACTGCTAGGTAACAGGGGCATAGGATGAAACAAACTCTGCCCATTGTTTCTCGCCGGCGCCCGAGATCGAACCCGGGACCACAGGATCACAAGTACAGCGTGCTGTCCGCTCGGCCGACCGGCTCCCAGGTGGTTAAGCTTAGTGTTAAGCTGAAGTCTATCAACACCTTCAAATTTATATATGTCACGATAATGTGATTTCTGTGTAATTATTTATAACAATAAAAATAGTGGCAACAAGTATCGAATTCGCGGAACTATCGCTTACAACTGTTAACTGTTAACTAGAACTATAGCTTACAACTGTTAACTGTTAACTAGAACTATAGCTTACAACTGTTAACTGTTAACTAGAACTATAGCTTACAACTGTTAACTGTTAACTAGAACTATAGCTTACAACTGTTAACTGTTAACTAGAACTATAGCTTACAACTGTTAACTGTTAACTAGAACTATAGCTTACAACTGTTAACTGTTAACTAGAACTATCGCTTACAACTGTTAACTGTTAACTAGAACTATCGCTTACAACTGTTAACTGTTAACTAGAACTATCGCTTACAACTGTTAACTGTTAACTAGAACTATAGCTTACAACTGTTAACTGTTAACTAGAACTATAGCTTACAACTGTTAACTGTTAACTAGTAACTGTTACCTAGAACTATCGCTTACAACTGTAAACTGTTAACTAGTAACTGTTAACTAGAACTATCGCTTACAACTGTTAACTGTTAACTATTAACTGTTAACTAGAACTATCGCTTACAACTGTTAACTAGTAACTGTTACCTAGAACTATCGCTTACAACTGTTAACTAGTAACTGTTACCTAGAACTATCGCTTACAACTGTTAACTGTTAACTAGTAACTGTTAACTAGAACTATCGCTTACAACTGTTAACTAGTAACTGTTACCTAGAACTATCGCTTACAACTGTTAACTGTTAACTAGTAACTGTTACCTAGAACTATTGCTTACAACTGTTAACTGTTAACTAGTATCTGTTAACTAGAACTATCGCTTACAACTGTTAACTGTTAACTAGTATCTGTTAACTAGAACTATCGCTTACAACTGTTAACTAGTAACTGTTACCTAGAACTATCGCTTACAACTGTTAACTGTTAACTAGTAACTGTTAACTAGAACTATCGCTTACAACTGTTAACTAGTAACTGTTACCTAGAACTATCGCTTGCAACTGTTAACTGTTAACTAGTAACTGTTAACTAGAACTATCGCTTACAACTGTTAACTGTTAACTAGTAACTGTTACCTAGAACAATCGCTTACAACTGTTAACTGTTAACTAGTAACTGTTACCTAGAACTATCGCTTACAACTGTTAACTGTTAACTAGTAACTGTTACCTAGAACTATCGCTTACAACTGTTAACTGTTAACTAGTAACTGTTACCTAGAACTATCGCTTACAACTGTTAACTGTTAACTAGTAACTGTTGCCTAGAACTATCGCTTACAACTGTTAACTGTTAACTAGTAACTGTTACCTAGAACTATCGCTTACAACTGTTAACTGTTAACTAGTAACTGTTAACTAGAACTATCGCTTACAACTGTTAACTGTTAACTAGTAACTGTTAACTAAAACTATCGCTTACAACTGTTAACTGTTAACTAGTAACTGTTACCTAGAACTATCGCTTACAACTGTTAACTGTTAACTAGTAACTGTTACCTAGAAATATCGCTTACAACTGTTAACTGTTAACTAGTAACTGTTAACTAGAACTATCGCTTACAACTGTTAACTAGAACTATCGCTTACAACTGTTAACTGTTAACTAGTAACTGTTAACTAGTAACTGTTAACTAGAACTATCGCTTACAACTGTTAACTGTTAACTAGTAACTGTTAACTAGAACTATCGCTTTCAACTGTTAACTGTTAACTAGTAACTGTTACCTAGTAACTGTTAACTAGAACTATCGCTTACAACTGTTAACTGTTAACTAGTAACTGTTAACTAGAACTATCGCTTACAACTGTTAACTGTTAACTAGTAACTGTTAACTAGTAACTGTTAACTAGAACTATCGCTTACAACTGTTAACTGTTAACTAGTAACTGTTAACTAGAACTATCGCTTACAACTGTTAACTGTTAACTAGTAACTGTTAACTAGTAACTGTTAACTAGAACTATCGCTTACAACTGTTAACTGTTAACTAGTAACTGTTAACTAGAACTATCGCTTACAACTGTTAACTGTTAACTAGTAACTGTTAACTAGTAACTGTTAACTAGAACTATCGCTTACAACTGTTAACTGTTAACTAGTAACTGTTAACTAGAACTATCGCTTACAACTGTTAACTGTTAACTAGTAACTGTTACCTAGAACTATCGCTTACAACTGTTAACTGTTAACTAGTAACTGTTAACTAGTAACTGTTAACTAGAACTATCGCTTACAACTAGTAACTGTTAACTAGTAACTGTTAACTAGAACTATCGCTTACAACTGTTAACTGTTAACTAGTAACTGTTAACTAGAACTATCGCTTACAACTGTTAACTGTTAACTAGTAACTGTTAACTAGAACTATCGCTTACAACTGTTAACTGTTAACTAGTAACTGTTAACTAGTAACTGTTAACTAGAACTATCGCTTACAACTGTTAACTGTTAACTAGTAACTGTTAACTAGAACTATCGCTTACAACTGTTAACTGTTAACTAGTAACTGTTACCTAGAACTATCGCTTACAACTGTTAACTGTTAACTAGTAACTGTTAACTAGTAACTGTTAACTAGAACTATCGCTTACAACTAGTAACTGTTAACTAGTAACTGTTAACTAGAACTATCGCTTACAACTGTTAACTGTTAACTAGTAACTGTTAACTAGTAACTGTTAACTAGAACTATCGCTTACAACTAGTAACTGTTAACTAGTAACTGTTAACTAGAACTATCGCTTACAACTGTTAACTGTTAACTAGTAACTGTTAACTAGAACTATCGCTTACAACTGTTAACTGTTAACTAGAACTATCGCTTACAACTGTTAACAAGGCGCTGTTGCAGCTTTCAACTGCAGAATAAGCGTTGTTAAGTTACTTGTAACTACAAGATAAGTGCAGCAATAAAAATAATAAATAAAATAAAATGTTTGTTCAGATAAGGTACAAACACACAAGAGATTTGACATAATTTGATCGAGTTATAGATGGAGCTGGTACATACAATGGCCTAAAGCCACTAGTACGCTAAGCGTTTCGGGCACGACGCTTAACTTTCAACTACTGAATAAACGCAGCTATAAACTCTCCTATATTTTTTTTTTTTTTTTTGAGATATATACAAGAGTTGTTACATGGTTGTAGAGCCACTAGTACGCGTAGCGTTTCGGGCAGGTCCTTAATCCTATGGTCCCTGGAATACGATCCCCTGCCGCGAAGAATCGTTTTTTCATCTAAGTACACATTTTACTGTTGCGTTAAACAGAGGCTACAGTTAAGGAATTGCGCCCAGTAAATCCTCCCCGGCCAGGATACGAACCCATGACATAGCGCTCGCGGAACGCCAGGCGAGTGTCTTACCACTACACCACGGAGACTGCAAAGATTAGATAATATGTAATATAGATTACAACTACAAAAATATACACATCGCAATATCCCAAAATGACAGGAAAAGTGCAGTTAATTCCTACAACCTCAGAATAAGCGAAGCTCTGTCTTGCGACACCAGAAATTCATTAGAACATAAGAACAAAGGTAACTGCAGAAGGCCTATTGGCCCATACGAGGCAGCTCCTATCTATAACCACCCAATCCCCCTCATATACATGTCCAACCTGCGCTTGAAACACTCGAGGGACCCCACCTAAGAACTACTGGCTGAATTTAAAGAATTCAGGAATGTAATTCTTGCACTATCCTTGCAACAGCTGCCTGACACATATCAAGTATTAACCGCTAATCATATGCAACACAGAAAGAGGAGAAAATGACTATTCCTTCCAAGAACTTCTATATTCATTACATTCTCTCAGACAAAGGTAATGATTACGTCGGCCGAGAAGTCCTATATATATTACATGAACTTCTACAGTGGTAATGCCATCACTCACAGATTTGTTGAACACCTCGAATTTGGATTGTATTATTATAAGCGACTGAATATGTGAGCATTAAGTAAATGAACAGATCTGGACCATTGTTATAGAGGGTAACAACGTTGTTTGACCTTTGTCACAGTCTGACCTGTCACAGCCTGACCTGACACAGTCTGACCTGTCACAATCTGACCTGTCACAGTCTGATCTGTCACAGTCTGATCTGTCACAGTCTGACCTGTCACAGTCTGATCTGTGTCACAGTCTGACCTGTCACAGTCTGACCTGTCACAGTCTGACCTGTCACAGTCTGATCTGTGTCACAGTCTGACCTGTCACAGTCTGACCTGTCACAGTCTGACCTGTCACAGCCTGACCTGTCACAGTCTGACCTGTCACAGTCTGATCTGTCACAGTCTGACCTGTCACAGTCTGATCTGTGTCACAGTCTGACCTGTCACAGTCTGACCTGTCACAATCTGACCTGTCACAGTCTGATCTGTCACAGTCTGATCTGTGTCACAGTTTGACCTGTCACAGTCTGATCTGTGTCACAGTCTGACCTGTCACAGTCTGATCTGTGTCACAGTCTGACCTGTCACAGTCTGATCTGTGTCATAGTCTTACCTGTCACAGTCTGACCTGTCACAGTCTGACCTGTCACAGTCTGATCTGTGTCACAGTCTGACCTGTCACAGTCTGATCTGTGTCACAGTCTGACCTGTCACAGTCTGATCTGTGTCACAGTCTGACCTGTCACAGTCTGACCTGTCACAGTCTGACCTGTCACAGTCTGACCTGTCACAGTCTGATCTGTGTCACAGTCTGACCTGTCACAGTCTGATCTGTGTCACAGTCTGATCTGTCACAGTCTGATCTGTGTCACAGTCTGACCTGTCACAGTCTGACCTGTCACAGTCTGATCTGTCACAGTCTGATCTGTGTCACAGTCTCATCTGTCACAGTCTCATCTGTCACAGTCTCATTTGTGTCACAGTCTGACCTGTCACAGCCTGACCTGTCACAGTCTGACCTGTCACAATCTGACCTGTCACAGTCTGATCTGTCACAGTCTGATCTGTGTCACAGTCTGACCTGTCACAGTCTGACCTGTCACAGTCTGACCTGTCACAGTCTGACCTGTCACAGTCTGACCTGTCACAGTCTGACCTGTCACAGCCTGACCTGTCACAGTCTGACCTGTCACAGCCTGACCTGTCACAGTCTGACCTGTCGCATCCTGACCTGTCACAGCCTGACCTCTGGGTCGAGCCAGTCCGTGGGATCGTTGAGCACTTTGTTAATCGTCTGGAAATGTTTAACTGTGTAACTCCAAGCACGTGATCACGTAGTAACGCTTCTCCAAGCACGTGGTCACGTAGTAACGCTTCTCCAAGCACGTGGTCACGTAGTAACGCTTCTCCAAGCACGTGGTCACGTAGTAACGCTTCTCCAAGCACGTGGTCACGTAGTAACGCTTCTCCAAGCACGTGGTCACATAGTAACGTTTCTCCAAGCACGTGGTCACATAGTAACGCTTCACCAAGCACGTGGTCACATAGTAACGCTTCTCCAAGCACGTGGTCACGTAGTAACGCTTCTCCAAGCACGTGGTCACATAGTAACGCTTCTCCAAGCACGTGGTCACGTAGTAACGCTTCTCCAAGCACGTGGTCACATAGTAACGTTTCTCCAAGCACGTGGTCACATAGTAACGCTTCACCAAGCACGTGGTCACATAGTAACGCTTCTCCAAGCACGTGGTCACGTAGTAACGCTTCTCCAAGCACGTGGTCACATAGTAACGCTTCTCCAAGCACGTGGTCACATAGTAACGCTTCTCCAAGCATGTGGTCACATAGTAACGCTTCTCCAAGCACGTGGTCACGTAGTAACGCTTCTCCAAGCACGTGGTCACATAGTAACGCTTCTCCAAGCACGTGGTCACGTAGTAACGCTTCTCCAAGCACGTGGTCACATAGTAACGCTTCTCCAAGCACGTGGTCACATAGTAACGCTTCTCCAAGCACGTGGTCACATAGTAACGCTTCTCCAAGCACGTGGTCACATAGTAACGCTTCTCCAAGCACGTGTTGACGTAGTAACGCTTCACCAAGCACGTGGTCACGTAGTAACGCTTCACCAAGCACGTGGTCACGTAGTAACGCTTCTCCAAGCACGTGGAGACGGTGGTAACGCTTCTCCAAGCACGTGTTGACGTAGTAACGCTTCTCCAAGCACGTGGTCACGTAGTAACGCTTCTCCAAGCACGTGGTCACATAGTAACGCTTCACCAAGCACGTGGTCACATAGTAACGCTTCTCCAAGCACGTGTTGACGTAGTAACGCTTCACCAAGCACGTGGTCACATAGTAACGCTTCTCCAAGCACGTGGTCACATAGTAACGCTTCTCCAAGCACGTGGTCACGTAGTAACGCTTCTCCAAGCACGTGGTCACGGTAGTAACGCTTCTCCAAGCACGTGGTCACGGTAGTAACGCTTCTCCAAGCACGTGGTCACGTAGTAACGCTTCTCCAAGCACGTGGTCACGTAGTAACGCTTCTCCAAGCACGTGGTCACGTAGTAACGCTTCTCCAAGCACGTGGTCACGTAGTAGCGCTTCTCCAAGCACGTGGTCACGTAGTAACGCTTCTCCAAGCACGTGGTCACGTAGTAACGCTTCTCCAAGCACGTGGTGACGTAGTAACGCTTCTCCAAGCACGTGGTCACGGTAGTAACGCTTCTCCAAGCACTTGGTGTCACCATTAGTCACAAGGCCAAACCCCCATTTAAAGTAGCGGTTGTTGCATTGTTATTCTCCCTATACTTGACGGTCTCGCTTCATGCAGGTCGGCGTTCAATCCCCGACCGTCCAACACAAGTGGTTGGGCACCATTCCTTCCCTGGCCCGTCCCATCCCCAAATCCTTATCCTGACCCCTTCCCAGTGCTATATAGTCGTAATGGCTTGGCGCTTTCCCCTCTGATAATTCCCTCCTCTCCCTATACTTAGCAGGGCGGCTGTTGCTTGTATTCCATTGTACTCTCGTGCCATTAACTTACAAATATATAATGGTTTATAGTCTCTGACGGAAAGTTCCACAACACGACCATTGTTGTGGAAAGTCAGACCATTCACACCATTCACACCTGAATGGTCTGACTTTCTGCCCTGTTCTGAATAGTCTCTCAGCCGTAACTCGGTCTGGCAATCCCCCAAGTCCAGTCACAGCTTAGCTAATCATAGTCAAGTATCACTTTTACGTGTAATTACTAGTGGGTTCGGCACGATCATGTCTCGGTGATTACAGCCGTACCTTGAGACCTCCATGAGAGGTGTAAATGAGATGTAAATCCCAGTGTAACAGGGAATTTACCATGTAAATGACCAATCGACTGCTGACTCCTGTCAGGAGGCTGACAGCTGCTTCACATCCCATAGCTCATGGTCAGCCTGATTCACTAGTTTCCTTGGAAAGCGACTCGCCAATCGGTAAACAAATAGGTACCCAATTACTGCTAGGTGAACTGAGGCACATATTTAAGGATTGGCGCCCAGTCAATCCTCCTCGGCCAGGATAGGGAGCCAGTGTGTTACCACTGCGCCTCCAAGGACTGTATTTACTATCCATTCCTAGAATTTGGGTTTTACATGGATATCTCACATCGTAAGTCCATCCTTGTGTCTTAATGTTTTGGATAGACTGCAAGAGTTGTGCTATCTGTCTATCTTGATTATAGTGAAGTCTGCTTGTCTATAATTTACAACTTGACAATCAGAATGCGCTGATTGCGGGCCTTTCTCTCTCTCTCTGTCTCTGTCTCTCTCTATCTCTCTCTCTCTCTCTCTCTCTCTCTCGCTGTGTCTGTCTCTCTCTCTCTCTCTCTCTCTCGCTGTGTCTGTCTCTCTTTCTCTCTCTCTCTGTCTGTCTCTCTCTCTCTGTCTCTCTTCCTCTCTCTCTCTCTCTCTCTCTCTCTCTCTCTCTCTCTCTCTCTCTCTCTCCCTCTCTCTCTCTCTCTCTCTCTCTCTCTCTCTCTCTCCCCCCCTCTCTCTCTCTCCCCCCCTCTCCCTCTCTCTCTCTCTCTCTCTCTCTCTCTCTCTCTCTCTCTCTCTCTCTCTCTCTCTCTCTCTCTCTCTCTCTCTCTCTCTCTCTCTTCTCTGTCTCTGTCTATCTCTCTCTCTCTCTCTCTCTCTCTCTCTCTCTCTCTCTCTCTCTCTCTCTCTCCCCCCCCTCTCTCTCTCTCCCCCCCTCTCCCTCTCTCTCTCTCTCTCTCTCTCTCTCTCTCTCTCTCTCTCTCTCTCTCTGTCTCTCTCTCTGTCTCTCTCTCTCTCTCTCTCTCTCTCTCGCTCTCTCTCTCGCTCTCTCTCTCCCTCTCTCTCTCTCTCTCTCTCTCTCTCTCTCTCTCTCTCTCTCTCTCTCTCTCTCTCTCTCTCTCTCTCTCTCTCTCTCTGTCTCTCTCATTCTTCCCTGCCATTGTTACGGAAGAAACATTCCTCAGCGCTATTCACAACAGCACTGAAGCCAATATCAGAGACTGAACGGCCCGCTGTGTGTTCATACACCCATTGATTTTCTTGCTCATATATTTTCCACCTTTTTTCCAACCTTTCTGCATTTTCAGACCAACATTTTCGCACCGTTCGTGATAACAACGAGTAATACTCAGCGTGTAAATATATGAAGTTTTGAATAAAATACTCATAAAACTGTATTTTGTAAATGACTACGTCGTTTAATATTCCCGAAACGCTGTGCGTGTTAGTGGGTTTACAAGAATGTAAAAAAATCATTATTATGTACTCAAACCCAATGTATCTTTTTGTATATATAAGTAAATAAATAAAAAAGTTCAATAAACATGTATAGTTTCGTGTTAATTGGTTGCTTTTATTATATTCGTTCAAAGATATCTTTGGCTATAATTAAATATGATTGCAGATGATATCTATAGACCGTGACTTACAACAATGCAGAATCAATTTATAAAATTTATAATTATTACACAGTTAGGAAAATTATATTAATATTAACGAAAATAAATGTATATTCTTGAATGCATTAACGAACTATTATGTATCAAATACTATTGGCCCATTAGCCCAGCCACTTGGGGTGGACGGTAGAGCGATGGTCTCACGTCATGCAGGTCAGCGTTCAATCCCTGACCGTCAATGTGGTTGGGCACCATTCCTTTCCCCCCGTCCCATCCCAAATCCTTATCCTGACCCCTTCTCAGTGCTATATAGTCGTAATGACTTGGCGCTTTCCCCCTGATATTTTCCATCCTTCGAATCCCATAGGAGTTTAGAGGGACCGAACTGATATAAATAAAAAAGTTCAATAAACTTACAATAAACTCATCAATTATCACTACTCATTTCTCTGAATATATCCTAAACACTTTCAATAATGAGCTATCAATTGGCTGAGCTCATAAACTCATCACACTTCAATCCGCTATATAATAATTTTATTAGTCCCTTGCGACTCATTACCAATTCATCGACCTGATAACGACTGTGTGAAATGATGGAGTTATTTCACACATGGAGTCATGGGTGTGTAGGGGATGATGAGGGAGGCTGAGAATGATGGGGGGAGGCTGGGAATGATGGGGGAGGCTGGGGATGATGATGGGGGAGGCTGGGAATGATGAGGAAGGCTGGGAATGATTGGGTAGGCACGATACAAAATTTGTAGACATTAAATAATTTAAGAATTTCAGTTATATGTTTAAAACTAAATGTTCAATATCCGACAATTGAAAATTTTTACGTTCAAGTAATTCAATAAAAGTTAAAAAAAAATTGGTACTCATTGGAATGAAAATGATTGACATAAGTCATTTGAAACAAATTCTTGTGTTTGAAGGTTTTAAAACTTATCTTCCAAGGAACACCTGTGTGACGAAAGCATTATTATTCCCTGTGCAAAGGTTAATTGGTGGTTGCATCAGGTAGTGAATCATCCCCGTGCAATATCTTATAAATTCTTGAGACGTTTTAAGCATTGCAGTTCTTATGAACACCCTAAAGTGAACGTTTCAAGGTTTCCAGTTCCTTTGAACACCTAAAGTGAACGTATCAAGGTTTCTAGTTCCTTTGAACACCCCAACTGAACGTTTCAAGGTTTCCAGTTCCTTTGAACACCCCAACTGAACGTTTCAAGGTTTCCAGTGCCTTTGAACACCCTAACTGAACATTTCAAGGTTTCCAGTTCCTTTGAACACCCCAACTGAACATTTCAAGGTTTCCAGTTCTTATGAACACCTAAACTGAACGTTTCAAGGTTTTCAGTTCTTATGAACACCCCAACTGAACGTTTCAAGGTCTCCAGTTCCTTTGAACACCTAAACTGAACGTTTCAAGGTCTCCAGTTCTTATGAACACCCCAACTGAACGTTTCAAGGTTCAGGGTCCATAAGAACTCTCGGAGTCTTGGAGACAAAGGACTTCAATTAAGTAAAGACAAAGGAATGTCAAGCGAGTACTGGGAAGATGAAAAAATAGATGGAGATTTAAGAGGATCTTGGGAGACAGAAGAGGGAGAATTAGACGGGCAAGGACGCAGAAAGTGACAGAAGAAGACGGAGACGGAACGGGGAGTCAGATAGGCATGACTTGGAGACAAACGGAATGGGACTACAGTTAGAATAGGACAGGAATAATAGATAAGACAGATCTGATACACAGGATATATGGACAGGTGGAACAGAACTGATAGACAGGATATAAGGACAGGTGGAACAGAACTGATAGACAGGATATATGGACAGGTAGAACAGAACTGATAGACAGGATATATGGACAGGTGGAATAGAACTGATAGACAGGATATATGGACAGGTGGAACAGATCTGATACACAGGATATAAGGACAGGTGGAACAGAACTGATAGACAGGATATATGGACAGGTAGAACAGAGCTGATAGACAGGATATATGGACAGGTAGAACAGAACTGATAGACAGGATATATGGACAGGGAGAACAGAAACACCTGCCAGATAGGAAGAGCGGAAGACATGAACATGGGATAGAGAAAAAGGTGATTACTAAACCGACGGTAATATCCATATATCCTGGCTAGTTGGATAGTTGTTTATCCTACGGGAGAGACGTGTTTATGGTTTATTTTAGGGGGCCTCGTAGCCTGGTGGATAGCGCGCAGGACTCGTAATTCTGTGGCGCGGGTTCGATTCCCGCACGAGGCAGAAACAAATGGGCAAAGTTTCTTTCACCCTGAATGCCCCTGTTACCTAGCAGTAAATAGGTACCTGGGTGTTAGTCAGCTGTCACGGGCTGCTTCCTGGGGGTGGAGGCCTGGTCGAGGACCGGGCCGCGGGGACACTAAAGCCCCGAAATCATCTCAAGATAATCTCAAGATATGGTGACGGGATGTGCTGACAACCATCAAGTTCATTGACCTTCATAGTAGTCATATATACATATATACACACACATATATAGTCATATATATATATATATATATATATATATATATATATATATACATATGATACCCTACATATAGGAGACCGAGTCCCTTGTTCTATATACTTGAAGGAAGGCGATTACCTCCTGGGTTATTATGGAGAAAAAGCTAAGCACTTAGATGGGATATGAAGACAGATCACTGTTACATGAGGACAGAGGAAAGGAATGTTGCCCAACCACTTCCACCATCGGAGGACCAAGCTTAGATGGTTTAAGAAGCCAGGGAGTTATACCACCTAGTCAAATTCTTTGGATAATACCACCATTGGGCAACACCTACTTAAAAGCCCTAATTGGAATAATAATTGTGGTAGTTGCGTAATTATGTTCTCCAACTGCCTTACAAGCACCACCTGTGGCAGGTATATCCCCCGCGTGCCAGCTGGCCTCCCACAGGTGTAATCAGTCACCACCTGGAGCGAAAATTGAATTTATAAGTCATTTGAATGGACAGGGCGACGTTGTTCAGGGCACAGGTGGCATCCCTGGTCTTGGGTCGAGGGTGAGAGAGCACACGACTCCTCCAGAGAGAGAGAGAGAGAGAGAGAGAGAGAGAGAGAGAGAGAGAGAGAGAGAGAGAGAGAGAGAGAGAGATAGACAGAGAGAGAGAGAGACAGACAGACAGCGAGAGAGACAGAGAGAGAGAGAGAGAGAGAGATAGACAGAAGAAGAGAGACAGACAGACAGCGAGAGAGACAGAGAGAGAGAGAGAGAGAGAGAGAGAGAGAGAGAGAGAGAGAGAGAGAGAGAGAGAGAGAGAGAGAGAGAGAGAGAGAGAGAGAGAGAGACAGACAGACAGCGAGAGAGAGAGAGAGAGAGAGAGAGAGAGAGAGAGAGAGAGAGAGAGAGAGAGAGAGAGATAGACAGAGAGAGAGAGAGACAGACAGACAGCGAGAGAGACAGAGAGAGAGAGAGAGAGAGAGAGATAGACAGAAGAAGAGAGACAGACAGACAGCGAGAGAGACAGAGAGAGAGAGAGAGAGAGAGAGAGAGAGAGAGAGAGAGAGAGAGAGAGAGAGAGAGAGAGAGAGAGAGAGAGAGAGAGAGAGAGAGAGAGACAGACAGCGAGAGAGAGAGAGAGAGAGAGAGAGAGAGAGAGAGAGAGAGAGAGAGAGAGAGAGAGAGAGAGAGAGAGAGAGAGAGAGAGAGAGAGAGAGAGAGAGAGAGAGAGAGAGAGAGACAGACAGCGAGAGAGAGAGAGAGAGAGAGAGAGAGAGAGGGAGGGAGAGAGAGAGAGAGAGAGAGAGAGAGAGAGAGAGAGAGAGAGAGAGAGAGAGAGAGAGAGAGAGAGAGAGAGAGAGAGAGAGAGAGAGAGAGAGAGAGAGAGAGAGAGAGAGAGAGAGAGAGAGAGAGAAAGAGAGAGAGAGAGAAAGAGAGAGAGGGAGAAAGAGAGAGAGAGAGAAAGAGAGAGACAGAGACAGAGAGAGGATAGATATATCTACACACACAGGTTCAATGTGTGACTTTCTGACGGTGTGACGGTGTAACGGTGTGACGGTGTGACGGTGTGACGATGTGACGGTGTAACGGTGTAACGGTGTGACGGTGTAACGGTGTGACGGTGTAACGGTGTAACGGTGTAACGGTGTGACGGCGTGACGGCGTGACAGTGTGACGGTGTAACGGTGTGACGGTGTAACGGTGTGACGGTGTGACGGTGTAACGGTGTAACGGTGTGACGGTGTAACGGTGTACCGGTGTGACGGTGTACCGGTGTGACGGTGTAACGGTGTGACGGTGTACCGGTGTGACGGTGTGACGGTGTGACGGTGTAACGGTGTAACGGTGTAACGGTGTGACGGTGTACCGGTGTGACGGTGTAACGGTGTGACGGTGTACCGGTGTGACGGTGTGACGGTGTGACGGTGTAACGGTGTGACGGTGTAACGGTGTGACGGTGTAACGGTGTGACGCAGATGTCAGTCTCTAGTTTACCAGTTTAATATTCCCGACACATATTCGTCTGTGGGACGCTGTTCTTGGCTGAAAAATAATACTCGTGAACCCGCTTGAAAATCTTTCATAAACAATAATTATTTTATAAATGTCGCGCCGACTGAATAATATATACGCGGAAAAATAACACACCGGAACACATTTTTTTTCATTGGGATCATAAATAATTTATTTCATGCGAAAGAGTGAGAGAAAGAGAAAGAAAGAGAGAAAATTCTCCTGCTTCTTTACTCACGAAAAAAGAAGAGAAAGCAATAGAGAGAGAATAAGGAAAGGAAAAAAAAATTACAATAACCTGAAATATCAAATAAATATATCTACAATGGAACCCGAGTTCCACTAAGTTCCCTAAGAATAGGTTCTTCCTCACGGGGCTGATCAATCTACCACATGAAGCCTCTGATACACGGTGAATTCAACTTCCTCACGGGGCTGATCAATGTATCACATGAAGCCTCTGATATACGGGGAATTCAACTTCCTCACGGGCTGATCAATCATCCACATGAAGCCTCTGATGTACGGGGAATTCAACTTCCTCACGGGGCTGATCAATCTACCACATAAAGCCTCTGATATACGGGGAATTCAACTTCCTCACGGGGCTTATCAATCATCCACATGAAGCCTCTGATATACGGTGAATTCAACTTCCTCACGGGGCTGATCAATCTACCACATGAAGCCTCTGATATACGGGGAATACAACTTCCTCACGGGGCTGATCAATCTACCACATAAAGCCTCTGATGTACGGGGAATTCAACTTCCTCACGGGGCTGATCAATCATCCACATGAAGCCTCTGATATACGGTGAATTCAACTTCCTCACGGGGCTGATCAATCATCCACATGAAGCCTCTGATATACGGTGAATTCAACTTCCTCACGAGGCTGATCAATCTACCACATGGAGCCTCTGATATACGGGGAATTCAACTTCCTCACGGGGCAGATCAATCTACCACATGAACCCTCTGATATACGGGGAATTCAACTTCCTCACGGGGCTGATCAATCTACCACATGAAGCCTCTGATATACGGGGAATTCAACTTCCTCACGGGGCTGATCAATCTACCACATAAAGCCTCTGATATACGGTGAATTCAACTTCCTCACGGGGCTGATCAATCTACCACATGAAGCCTCTGATATACGGGGAATTCAACTTCCTCACGGGGCTGATCAATCTCAGTTCACAGTAACATCATTTTGCATGATCTTCCTCACGAGCTGAACGTGACTAGCGTAACTTTAAGCTTAATTCGTGATAAAAACGTGTATAAAGGATATTAATTTAGCGTTTCTATGGTCAGAGATTAGATACCAGTTTGTTTGATGTTTCATTAATAAATGCAACACCATTCCTATTGAACGGTAGTGTTAGTGAGAGAGAGAGAGAGAGAGAGAGAGAGAGAGAGAGAGAGAGAGAGAGAGAGAGAGAGAGAGAGAGAGAGAGAGAGAGAGAGAGAGAGAGAATAAATACCTCACCTCCCTGATGTAAGAGAGCGGTTGTTTCTCAATCACACTCACACTCACACTTGGAGAGTCTTGTGTTCACTCAAGTGAGGTCAAGACTATGGTTACCTCAGCTTGGGGTGCCATAGTGCCATAGTGCCAGAGTACCAGAGTGCCATAGTACCAGAGTACCAGAGTGCCATAGTGCCAGAGTGCCATAATGCCATAGTGCCATAGTGCCATAGTGCCATAGTGCCAGAGTACCAGAGTGCCATAGTACCAGAGTACCAGAGTGCCATAGCGCCAGAGTGCCATAATGCCATAGTGCCATAGTACCAGAGTGCCATAGTGCCATAGTGCCATAGTGCCAGAGTACCAGAGTGCCATAGTACCAGAGTGCCATAATGCCATAGTGCCAGAGTGCCAGAGTACCAGAGTGCCATAGTGCCAGAGTGCCATAGTGCCATAGTGCCAGAGTGCCATAGTGCCATAGTGCCAGAGTGCCATAGTGCCATAGTGCCAGAGTGCCATAGTGCCATAGTGCCAGAGTGCCATAATGCCCTCGATAGCAAATCGTCCTCACAGCTCAGAAACAATTATTTACAAAACCAATAATTGAAATTACATAATAATTACCATAATAAAAATAAAACATTAAAACTGCATCAATTTATCAGATTTATTTTCTTTTTTTTCTGTAATTGTCTTGATAAACAAGTCTTGATAAACAAGTCTTGATAAACCAGTCTTGATAAACAAGTCTTGATAAACCAGTCTTGATAAACAAGTCTTGGTAAACAAGTCTTGATAAACCAGTCTTGATAAACCAGTCTTGATAAACAAGTCTTGATAAACCAGTCTTGATAAACAAGTCTTGATAAACAAGTCTTGATAAACAAGTCTTGATAAACAAGTCTTGATAAACAAGACTTGATAAACAAGTCTTGATAAACAAGTCTTGATAAACAAGACTTGATAAACAAGTCTTGATAAACAAGTCTTGATAAACAAGTCTTGATAAACAAGTCTTGATAAACAAGTCTTGATAAACCAGTCTTGATAAACCAGTCTTGATAAACAAGTCTTGATAAACCAGTCTTGATAAACAAGTCTTGATAAACAAGTCTTGATAAACAAGTCTTGATAAACAAGTCTTGATAAACAAGTCTTGATAAACAAGTCTTGATAAACAAGTCTTGATAAACCAGTCTTGATAAACCAGTCTTGATAAACCAGTCTTGATAAACAAGTCTTGATAAACAAGTCTTGATAAACAAGTCTTGATAAACAAGTCTTGATAAACAAGTCTTGATAAACAAGTCTTGATAAACAAGTCTTGATAAACAAGTCTTGATAAACAAGTCTTGATAAACAAGTCTTGATAAACAAGTCTTGATAAACAAGACTTGATAAACAAGTCTTGATAAACAAGTCTTGATAAACAAGACTTGATAAACAAGTCTTGATAAACAAGTCTTGATAAACAAGTCTTGATAAACAAGTCTTGATAAACAAGTCTTGATAAACCAGTCTTGATAAACCAGTCTTGATAAACAAGTCTTGATAAACCAGTCTTGATAAACCAGTCTTGATAAACAAGTCTTGATAAACAAGTCTTGATAAACAAGTCTTGATAAACAAGTCTTGATAAACAAGTCTTGATAAACAAGTCTTGATAAACAAGACTTGATAAACAAGTCTTGATAAACAAGTCTTGATAAACAAGACTTGATAAACAAGTCTTGATAAACAAGTCTTGATAAACAAGTCTTGATAAACAAGTCTTGATAAACAAGTCTTGATAAACAAGTCTTGATAAACAAGTCTTGATAAACAAGTCTTGATAAACAAGTCTTGATAAACAAGTCTTGATAAACAAGTCTTGATAAACAAGTCTTGATAAACAAGTCTTGATAAACAAGTCTTGATAAACAAGACTTGATAAACAAGTCTTGATAAACAAGTCTTGATAAACAAGACTTGATAAACAAGTCTTGATAAACAAGTCTTGATAAACAAAACAAGAACTACATCAGCTTCAGTATATAAAGGAGTTTGTTAAGACAACTGAGGGTTATCTTGAGGTTATCTTGAGATGATTTCGGGGCTTTAGTGTCCCCGCGGCCCGGTCCTCGACCAGGCCTCCACCCCCAGGAAGCAGCCCGTGACAGCTGACTAACACCCAGGTACCTATTTTACTGCTAGGTAACAGGGGCATTCAGGGTGAAAGAAACTTTGCCCAATTGTTTCTGCCTCGTGCGGGAATCGAACCCGCGCCACAGAATTACGAGTCCTGCGCGCTATCCACTAGGCTACGAGGCCCCATGGAGGGGGAATTAGAGAATACTTAAGAAACGGGAATATTCGAACCAGGAAAATAAATATCGAGATTTACAAGACAGAGACGGTTGGGCAACATGATGCCGCGACACTATCCCGGCCACGACAGCAATTACTGTCAGTGGCAGATGGTGAGGCGATGGATGAGGCGGTGAGGTGGATGAAGGGGGGAGATGGATGACGCGGGGAGATGGATGAGGCGGGGGATGGATGAGGCGGGGAGATGGATGAGGCGGGGAGATGGATGAGGCGGGGAGGTGGATGAGGCGGGGAGATGGATGAGGCGGGGAGATGGATGAGGCGGGGGGATGGATGAGGCGGGGAGATGGATGAGGCGGGGAGATGGATGAGGCGGGGGGATGGATGAGGCGGGGAGGTGGATGAGGCGGGGGGATGGATGAGGCGGGGGATGGATGAGGCGGTGAGGTGGATGAGGCGGGGAGATGGATGAGGCGGGGAGGGGGATGAGGCGGGGAGATGGATGAGGCGGGGAGGGGGATGACGCGGGGAGATGGATGATGAGGGGGATGGATGAGGCGGGGAGATGGATGAGGCGGGGAGATGGATGAGGCTTGGAGATGGATGAGGCGGGGAGATGGATGAGGCGGGGAGGTGGATGACGCAGGGAGGGGGAGGGATGAGGCGGGGAGATGGATGAGGCGGGGAGATGGATGAGGCGGGGAGGTGGATGAGGCGGGAAGATGGATGACGCGGGGGGATGGATGAGGCGGGGGATGGATGAGGCGGGGAGATGGATGAGGCGGGGGATGGATGAGGCGGGGAGGTGGATGAGGCGGGGATATGGATGAGGCGGGGAGATGGATGAGGCGAGGAGATGGATGATGCGGGGAGGGGGATGGATGAGGCGGGGAGATGGATGAGGCGGGGAGATGGATGAGGCGAGGAGATGGATGATGCGGGGAGGGGGATGGATGAGGCGGGGAGATGGATGAGGCGGGGAGATGGATGAGGAGGGGAGATGGATGACGCGGGGGGATGGATGAGGCGGGGATGGATGAGGCGGGGAGATGGATGAGGCGGGGAGGTGGATGAGGCGGGGAGATGGATGAGGCGGGGAGATGGATGAGGCGGTGAGGTGGATGAGGCGGGGGGATGGATGAGGCGGGGAGATGGATGAGGCGGGGAGATGGATGAGGCGGGGAGGTGGATGAGGCGGGGAGATGGATGAGGCTGTGAGGTGGATGAGGCGGGGAGATGGATGAGGCGGTGAGGTGGATGAGGCGGGGAGATGGATGAGGCGGTGAGGTGGATGAGGCGGGGAGATGGATGAGGCGGTGAGGTGGATGAGGCGGGGAGATGGATGAGGCGGGGAGGGGGATGAGGCGGGGAGATGGATGAGGCGGGGAGGGGGATGATGCGGGGAGATGGATGATGCGGTGAGGTGGATGAGGCGGGGAGATGGATGAGGCGGGGAGGGGGATGATGCGGGGAGATGGATGAGGCGGGGAGATGAATGAGGCGGGGAGATGAATGAGGCGAGGAGATGGATGAGGCGAGGAGATGGATGTTGCGGGGAGGGGGATGGATGAGGCGGGGAGATGGATGAGGCGAGGAGATGGATGAGGCGGGGAGGGGGATGGATGAGGCGGGGAGATGGATGAGGCGGGGAGATGGATGAGGCGAGGAGATGGATGATGCGGGGAGGGGGATGGATGAGGCGGGGAGATGGTTGAGGAGGGGAGATGGATGATGCGGGGGGATGGATTATACGGGGAGATGGATGAGGCGGGGAGATGGATGATGCGGGGAGATGGATGAGGCGGGGAGATGGATGAGGCGAGGAGATGGATGATGCGGGGAGGGGGATGGATGAGGCGGGGAGATGGATGAGGCGGGGAGATGGATGAGGCGAGGAGATGGATGATGCGGGGAGGGGGATGGATGAGGCGGGGAGATGGATGAGGCGGGGAGATGGATGAGGAGGGGAGATGGATGATGCGGGGGGATGGATGATACGGGGAGATGGATGAGGCGGGGAGATGGATGATGCGGGGAGATGGATGAGGCGGGGAGATGGATGAGGCGAGGAGATGGATGATGCGGGGAGGGGGATGGATGAGGCGGGGAGATGGATGAGGCGGGGAGATGGATGAGGCGGGGAGATGGATGAGGCGGGGAGATGGATGAGGCGGGGAGATGGATGAGGCGGGGAGATGGATGATGCGGGGAGATGGATGAGGCGGGGAGATGGATGAGGCGGGGAGATGGATGAGGCGGGGAGATGGATGAGGCGGGGAGATGGATGAGGCGGGAGATGGATGAGGCGGGGAGATGGATGAGGCGGGGAGGTGGATGGATGAGGCGGGGAGATGGATGAGGCGGGGAGATGGATGAGGCGGGGAGATGGATGAGGCGGGGAGGTGGATGATGCGGGGAGATGGATGAGACGGGGAGATGGATGAGGCGGGGAGATGGATGAGGCGGGGAGATGGATGAGGCGGGAAGATGGATGATGCGGGGAGATGGATGAGGCGGGGAGTTGGATGAGGCGGGGAGATGGATGATGAGGGGAGATGGATGAGGCGGGGAGATGGATGAGGCGGGGAGATGGATGATGAGGGGAGATGGATGAGCGGGGAAGATGGAGGAGGCGGGGAGATGGATGATGCGGGGAGATGGATGAGGTGGGGAGATGGATGAGGCGGGGAGATGGATGACGCGGGGAGATGGATGAGGCGGGGAGGGGATGGATGAGGCGGGGGAGATGGATGAGGCGGGGAGATGGATGAGGCGGGGAGATGGATGACGCGGGGAGGGGGATGGATGAGGCGGGGAGATGGATGACGCGGGGAGGGGGATGGACGAGGCGGGGAGATGGATGAGGCGGGGAGGGGAGATGGATGAGGCGGGGAGATAGATGGATGAGGCTTGGAGCCAGATGGATGAGGCTTAAAGCCAGATGGATGAGGCGGGGAGGGAGATGGATGAGACGAAGAGATACACGGATGAATGAAGCAACAATAGACAATCACCCAACTCCTGTCATCCACAGTCGTATTTACAACCCCAAAAATCCTTCCTGAACAGAAACCTCTTCAACATGTTCCCACAGACGCCAGAGCTGTCAGTCTTGGGGTCCAATTATTCCCACAAAATGTGGCATAGACGGAGTTTACTAAGATGCGGCACAGAGTGTATCAAGAATTGTTATAGACAGAGTCGACTACCCTTCGACATTAACAGAGTTTACGAACGACACAGAGTCTTTGACGGAGTGCACATGGGTGGGATATGTATCCTCATATCCCATGGGTGGGATATGTATCCTCATATCCCATGGGGTGGGATATGTATCCTCATATCCCATGGGGTGGGATGTGTATCCTCATACCCCATGGGTGGGATATGTATCCTCATATCCCATGGGGTGGGATGTGTATCCTCATATCCCATGGGTGGGATATGTATCCTCATATCCCATGGGTGGGATATGTATCCTCATATCCCATGGGGTGGGATATGTATCCTCATATCCCATGGGGTGGGATATGTATCCTCATATCCCATGGGTGGGATATGTATCCTCATATCCCATGGGGTGGGATATGTATCCTCATACCCCATTGGGTTGCGATATGTATCCTCATATCCCATGGGGTGGGATATGTATCCTCATATCCCATGGGGTGGGATATGTATCCTCATATCCCATGGGGTGGGATATGTATCCTCATATCCCATGGGGTGGGATATGTATCCTCATATCCCATGGGTGGGATATGTATCCTCATATCCCATGGGTGGGATATGTATCCTCATATCCCATGGGTGGGATATGTATCCTCATATCCCATGGGGTGGGATATGTATCCTCATATCCCATGGGGTGGGATATGTATCCTCATATCCTATGGGGTGGGATATGTATCCTCATATCCCATGGGTGGGATATGTATCCTCATATCCCATGGGGTGGGATATGTATCCTCATGTGCCATGGGGTGAGATATGTATCCTCATATCCCATGGTGGGATATGTATCCTCATATCCCACCCTTATGTATCCTCATATCCTATTCCTATGTATCCTCATATCCCATCCCTATATATCCTCATATCCCACCGCTATGTATCCTCATATCCCATTCCTATGTATCCTCATATCCCACCCCCTATGGATCTTCATATCCCACCCTTATGTATCCTCATATCCCATCCCAATATATCCTCATATCCCACCGCTATGTATCCTCATATCCCATCCCTATATATCCTCATATCCCACCGCTATGTATCCTCATATCCCATCCCTATATATCCTCATATCCCATCCCTATATATCCTCATATCCCATCCCTATATATCCTCATATCTCACCGCTATGTATCCTCATATCCCACCCCCTATGTATCCTCATATCCCATCCCTATATATCCTCATATCCCACCCCTATGTATCCTCATATCCCACCCCCTATGTATCCTCATATCCCACCCCTATGTATCCTCATATCCCACCCCCTATGTATCCTCATATCCCACCCCCTATGTATCCTCATATCCCACCCCCCTATGTATCCTCATATCCCACCCCTATGTATCTTCATATCCCACCCTCTATGTATCCTCATATCCCACCCCCTATGTATCCTCATATCCCACCCCCTATGTATCCTCATATCCCACCCCTATGTATCCTCATATCCCACCCCCTATGTACCCTCATATCCCACCCCCTATGTATCCTCATATCCCACCCCCTATGTATCCTCATATCCCATCCCTATATATCCTCATATCCCACCCCCTATGTATCCTTATATCCCACCCCTATGTATCCTCATATCCCACCCCCTATGTATCCTCATATCCCACCCCCTATGTACCCTCATATCTCACCCCCTATGTATCCTCATATCCCACCCCCTATGTATCCTCATATCCCACCCCTATGTATCCTCATATCCCACCCCCTATGTATCCTCATATCCCATCCCTATGTATCCTCATATCCCATGGGGTGGGACATGAGGACAAGGAAAGGGTACATGAGGGCTATAAACTGGGATAAAAGAGAAAGTAACTTATTTATGAGGACAGGAAGCTGGGATATGAGGGGCAATGTGCTAAGATATGAGGAACAATTGATGAATTGGATAGTATAATTACAGTCGAAGTGTGTGCCTTAGAGACCGAACTCACGTGTCTTAGAGACCGAACTCACGTGTCTTAGAGACCGAACTCACGTGTCTTAGAGACCGAACTCACGTGTCTTAGAGACCGAACTCACAAATAGAAACTGACGACGTTTCGGTCCGTCCTGGACCACTCTCAGACCGTGAAATATATTATGATAATGATCCGGATTGATCGAAACGTTGTCTGTTGCTTAACTTCGAGACCTGGGGCCAGATTCACGAAGTAGTTACTCAAGCACTTACGAACCTGGGGCCAGATTCACGAAGTAGTTACTCAAGCACTTACGAACCTGGGGCCAGATTCACGAAGTAGTTACTCAAGCACTTACGAACCAAGGGCCAGATTCACGAAGTAGTTACTCAAGCACTTACGAACCTGGGGCCAGATTCACGAAGCAAATACGCAAGCACTTACGAACCTGGGGCCAGATTCACGAAGTAGTTACTCAAGCACTTACGAACCTGGGGCCAGATTCACGAAGTATGTGGGAACCGACCTGTGCGATTTATATTTATTTAATTTATATGAATTTATATTTACGTTAATTTATATACTTCGATAGCAATTTGTATAATGATAAGTGGACTGTATTTCTGCAATAATCTCATAATCTCACAAATCGATCCTCTACACATTAGGGGGGTTTATATTTATATATATGCAGCCAATCAAACTACAGTATTAACTACATACATTGAAAAGGTTCCTTATCTTATAGTACAGCAGGTTAGTCCACCAGGTATAACTAGGGTGTAGACACCAAATTATCCTCTTTGAGGTAGCTTCCATCACCCAGTAACTGGTGCACAAATCTTGCTTCCTCTTCTTGACCTGTCAAAAGGGCGCTAGCTGTAAAGCCAGAATCCTATATATGACAAGTTATATCAGAGAAAACACTATACATGGAACAATGAAGACCTGGCTTAATTACCTTTAGTTTGAGGCTATGTCGTGCTCTAACCGGCCCACCCTATATAATGACATTAATGGCCATAAATGAAAGATACATGGGTTTCGGAAAGAACACTTAACTTGAATTTGTTGACAGCGTGTGATAATGGTACACCTTTGGTTTCCATAACACTACGTCCAAGTAAAATTAACAGGAGCCGAATTTGCTCCTGTGAGCCTCTGGTCTAGTATCAACAATGGCTGCCCCTTCCTCACCCTGACGCCTGGCTTACATTGTCCAGATTTCAGAAAGTGATAGAAGGGTCACATTTACTCTACTTTAATATTGATAATTAAGTTAATTTATATAAGATGTTTTTATGATGGTAAAGTCCAAAGACTAATGTATTTAAAAATAATTCCCACCATAATAGGTGGAGAATATAATAGTATGTGGTGATGATATCCCGTTTTCTATAGACGGTAATTCCACTACAAGTTACGTTTTCTATGGGTAACTTGTTTATACAATACAGCTATTATCTGTATGATTATTAAATGGTGTCGGAATTTCCGACAAAGTAGTTACTCAAGCACTTACGAACCTGGGGCCAGATTTACGAAGCAATTACGCAAGCACTTACGAACCTGGGGCCAGATTCACGACGTAGTTACTCAAGCACTTACGAACCTGGGGCCAGATTCACGCAGCAATTACGCAAGCACTTACGAACCTGGGGCCAGATTCACGAAGTAGTTACTCAAGCACTTACGAACCTGGGGCCAGATTCACGAAGCAATTACGCAAGCACTTACGAACCTGGGGCCAGATTCACGACGTAGTTACTCAAGCACTTACGAACCTGGGGCCAGATTCACGCAGCAATTACGCAAGCACTTACGAACCTGGGGCCAGATTTACGAAGCAATTATGCAAGTACTTACGAACCTGGGGCCAGATTCACGAAGTAGTTACGCAAGTACTTACGAACTCAAACTTTCCTCAATCTTTGACGGCTTTGGATACATTTATTAAACAGTTTACAAGCATGAAAACTTGCCAATTAACTGTTGTTATTGTTATAAACAGCCTCCTGGTGCTTCGGAGCTCATTAACTGTTTAATAATTGTATACAAAG
Source organism: Procambarus clarkii (assembly GCF_040958095.1). Taxonomy (NCBI): domain Eukaryota; kingdom Metazoa; phylum Arthropoda; class Malacostraca; order Decapoda; family Cambaridae; genus Procambarus; species Procambarus clarkii. The sequence goes on along the minus strand of NC_091203.1, from coordinate 21,493,761 downwards.
TCACCGAAGATTGAGAAAAGATGTACAGGGTCGTAAGTGCTTGCGTAACTGCTTCGTGAATCTGGCCCCAGACTTCGTAAGTGCTTGCGTTTCTGCTTCGTGAATCTGGTCCTAGGTGTCAATCCTTCCTCCCCATTATTGTGATTGATTGATTATTGTACCTTGTTCTTGCGGTGATTTACGTAATGTCAACTCAGTCTATTCTGTTAGTAGATTCAGAACGGGTAGATTTTTGGCATGGATAGTCTAGATAAGCCGGTGAAAGAGGCAAAATCACCTAATCACTTGCTAAATCACCTAATCACCTGCTAAATCACCTAATCACCTCCTAAATCACCTAATCACCTCCTAAATCACCTAATCACCTGCTAAATCACCTACTAAATCACCGTTTAATCAGTGCTTATCTATACTGTCTGTGATAGTCTAGATAAGCCGGAGGAAGAGGCAAAATCACCTAATCACCTGCTAAATCACCTAATCACCTGCTAAATCACCTACTAAATCACCGTTTAATCAGTGCTTATCTAGACTATCTGTGATAGTCTAGATAAGCCGGAGGAAGAGCCAAATGCATTCAGTGTGATTTTCTACATCATTTACTATCATCTATATTTTCTACATTTTTTGGAGTCATTTGTTGATGGACTTAAAAGTTATCACCGTCTGGAGAGATAATGAGGCTATCAGACTAACTGATTAACAAACATGTATACTTTAGTCATTAAAGTAATCCAGGATAATAGTCAATAATCCTGTATTATCCCTGTATATCCACCGAGAAGTGGAGCCCACGGATATATCCCTCGAACATTTCTTCCTTTCGTCTAAATTCATTATCCTTTATCCATGAGCGTTATCATCAAATCATAGTGGTTTTATAATACTTTTCTTGTCAGTTAATCAGTGCCAGTGAAAAGCAATCAATTCACTCAGGCAAAGAGGCGATAAGTGCAGACTTGAATGAGCTTTCAGAGATAATTATCCTGCGGACTCCTGCTAAATCTTGCTCAATGGCTCAGAAATTGAATAGATGATAAGAATAAAATAAAACACAGAGCAGCTTCGCGTGTCATTGGTGATAGTTTATCACCAATGAGATTAGGACAAGTTCTGGGTAAAGTAGTTTTCAAAGAAACATTTGTTCTTGTGCCATACTGAAGTCTGGAGTGGAATTGATAAAGTTTCTAGTGGCAGTGAGGAATTCAAGGTGTTTATATTATATATATATATATATATATATATATATATATATATATATATATATATATATATATATATATATATATATATATATATATATATATATATATATATTGTGTACCCACCAAGTTGAGCTTGCGAGGGTTGAGCTCTGGCTCTTTGGTCCCGCCTCTCAACTATCAATCAACTGGTGTACAGGTTCCTGAGCCTATTGGGCTCTATCATATCTACATTTGAAACTGTGTATGGAGTCAGCCTCCACCACATCACTGCCTAATGCATTCCATCCGTTAACTACTCTGACACTGAAAAATTCTTTCTAATGTCCCTGTGGCTCATGTGGGTACTCAGTTTCCACCTGTGTCCCCTTGTTCGCGTACCACCCGTGTCGAATAGTTTATCCTTATCTACCCTCTCAAATCCTCTGAGAATTTTGTAGGTAGTGATCATATCTCCCCTTACTCTTCTGTCTTCCAGTATCGTAAGGTGCATTTTCCGCAGCCTTTCCTCGTAACTCATGCCTCTTAGTTCTGGGACTTGTCTAGTGGCATACCTCTGAACATTTTCCAACTTCGTCTTGTGCTTGACAAGGTACGGGCTCCATGCTGGGGCCGCATACTCCAGGATTGGTCTTACATATGTGGTGTACAAGATTCTGAATGATTCCTTACACAGGTCCCTGAACGCTGTTCTGATGTTAGCCAGCCTCGCATATGCCGCAGACGTTATTCTCTTGATGTGGGCTTCAGGAGACAGGTTTGGTGTGATATCAACTCCTAGATCTTTCTCTCTTTCCGTTCCATGAAGAACCTTCATGTGTACGTCTTCCACAGAAGGAAGATGTTCCACAGTGCAACATCCTTCCTCAGTAATAACCAACATTATATCACAACATACAATCAACATTCACACCAATATCTTGAACCAGCACTCTCCACCTGGCCTCCACTCCACCGCCTCAGAAGCCCCATCGCCTCACTGGATCTTGGAGCCCATCAATATAATCCTCACCCTTCTTTTAGTGAGAATTATCTCCCTCATTATACACAAAAACCTTCCTGAATGCTCCTCATGGGTACAGGAAATTGAACCACGGAACAAAACATGAAATTTAGGGCAAAATCTTGAAGATAAAGGAAGGACTCCTGACGGAGACTCGCAAGAATGTTGGCTGCAAAAATCTGCGAAGGAAATGCAAAGACGAGGTGCATATATATTGGATCTTTGGACACGGGACAGCGAGAGGAAGCTACGCTCTCGACTGATATGAGGCCTGTTGGTAGTGTTGACCAAGGGCTCTGTGGTGCAGCAGGGCTCTATGGCCACCAGGGCTCTGTGGTGCAGGGCTCTATGGCCACCAGGGCTCTGTGGCGCAGCTGGGCTCTGTGGTGCAGCTGGGCTCTGTGACCAGCAGGGCTCTGTGTCGATCAGGGCTCTGTGGTGCAGCAGGGCTCTGTGGTGCAGCAGGGCTCTGTGGTGAGCAGGACTCTGTGTCGATCAGGTCACTGTGGCGATCAGGGCTCTATGGCGATCATGGCTCTGTGTTGAGTAGTACAACACTCCCTAGCTCAACACACAACAACACCCCCCCCCCCCCTGCACCAGCCCCCTGGCCGCAACACAGCCCCCACCAACACACACACAACTACCTAACCCAACCCACCCACCTCCGCCACAGGCAGGAGGTCTGACTGCATCACATGCTACCAATACACTGTCGACACGAACCAGTCAGTACCAATTAGGTCAGTCACCGTCCTCGGGGTCACTGTTAGGTACACCGTTCACAGTTCGTGGCTCACCGTAACTCATCGTAAATCCGGGTTTGAATTCTTGTGTTTCGAAGCACGTTTAGGCTTTTTCGAAACACACACACACAATATATTTACGTCTCTGAACGTTCAACTAATTTTTGATACAATTGTTTCGTTCTTGTTTTGCTAATGGGATAAGCACCAATTACTTTGGTTCATGATGTACAGAGACCTTTGGTAGAGTACAGAGACCTTTGGTAGAGTACAGAGACCTTTGGTAGAGTACAGAGACCTTTGCAAGAGTACAGAGACCTTTGCAAAAGTACAGAGACCTTTGAAAGAGTACACAGACCTTTGGTAGAGTACACAGACCTTAGCAAGAGTACAGACACTTTTGCATGAGTACAAAGACCTTTGGTAGAATACACAGACCTTTGGAAGAGTACACAGACCTTTGCAAGAGTACACAGACCTTTGGAAGAGTACACAGACCTTTGGTAGAGTACAGAGACCTTTGCATGAGTACAAAGACCTTTGGTAGAGTGCACAGACCTTTGGAAAAGTACACAGACCTTTGGTAAAGTACACAGACTTTTAGTACAGTGCACAGACTTTTGGTAGAGTGCACAGACCTTTGGTAGAGTATACAGACCTTTGGGAGAGTACAGAGACCTTAGCAAGAGTACACAGACCTTAGCAAAGAGTACACAGACCTTAGCAAGAGTACACAGACCTTTGCAAAGAGTACAGAGACCACACACATCACGTCAGAGACCTGGGAATTATCATGCACACTGACACACATAAAGGCACATATCCGTATGATAACCCTACGTCATCAAGATGACTAAGTCACCTCAGAGCACTCGCCACGATGTAGTCACTTAGACATGCTAACTGGGTTGAGTGTCGGCTTCTAAGCCCCGCCTCACAATCATCAATAGTTCAATACAATGACTATTTCACTTATTTTTTTCTGATAAATATGTTTAAAACTGAATCCAGCTGACTCCTACAACTTACTCATCTCTTCCCCAAGTTGTGAACTCATCGTGAATGCAATATCCACGTAGGAAATAACAGGAAGAATAATGTTGCTTTAAATCCACGCAATTTGTAGCTGTTGTCTGTTAGTTAAAGTTTCCTGGTCTTCCTGGCCTTCAGAACAACGGTAATTTATGATTTTATTTGATTTACGAGGGTTGCTGAAGATAATATGTAGCCCCGAGTTTCAGGAAGAAGTTATTGGTACTGTTATCTTCATACACGACTTCTTCTCAAAGGTTATAGCAGTGTTAATATTGTAGGTTAATCTTTGGCAGACCTGGAGAACACTTACCTCAGGATGATGTTGGAAATATGGGCTTTGCTGGGCACTTATCTTGTCACTTACCTTGTCACTTACCTGGCAGGTCGAGGGTAGGATCGAGTAGGCAGCATTACGACTGAGTGCATTGAGTGCATTGAGTGCAGTATTGAGTGTCTTGAGTGGAGTTTGTCCTTACACGAGGTCGTAACGGGATCTACAGAGGTTCAAGCACTTTCAAAAACTATTAGGAAGGTTGTTTGTTATATTAAAGATTCGCTACCTAGAACAAAAAGTTTTAAGTAGCACGGGCTATGGTGATCCCGTAGGTCTGTATATGTTAGGAAGGGAAATTTTTCACGCCGCTTGAAAAGTTAATCTGTACTTGATCACCTCATTATATGAACTGGCAATCGTTTCTCTTAACAACCCGTCCTCACCTCTGGCTCGTTAAGTCTGCGGCCAACCCCTTAAGAGACATTGATAAATTTTAAGGTATTTTGTATTAAAATAGGTTTCTTCCTATTTATATATTATTTTAATATAAATTAAGGTTCTATGTATAGTTACGTGTAAGGTAAGGTGTTTAGGTGAAGCATTTACCAACCCGTCCTCGACTCAAGTCCATTCCATCCAGCGGTCGACCCCACAGACGCATTCATAAATCTTAAAATCCTGTTCATTCAAAACGGGAATTTTCTCAAATATAAATTAATATTATAATATATTAGCATATTGTGCATATATAGGCATAGGTTAGGTTAGGTGTTTAGGTTCTGTTGGCGATTATTTGTAGTACGTGGGTGAAGCATTTACAGCGTTGTGGTTCGAACACCAGTCGTCAGTGAAGCACTTGTTCCGGAAGTGTTCGAACGGCAGCAGTTGTGAGTCGTGTGTAAACAGCTTTTCATTTATAAACAGCTGGGGGTTTGGCAGGTGGATGGAATGGTCTTTTAGGTCTTTGTTTGGAGGACGGACTGCTCTGTACATGCGTTGCTTATGAGTCGTGTGTTTGATCAGTTTGACACGCTCGTTAGTAGACCCACGCTCGTTAGTAGACACACGTTCGTTAGTAGACACACGTTCGTTAGTAGACCCACGCTCGTTAGTAGACCCACGCTCGTTAGTAGACCCACGCTCGTTAGTAGACACACGTTCGTTAGTAGACCCACGTTCGTTAGTAGACCCACGCTCGTTAGTAGACACACGTTCGTTAGTAAACACACGCTCGTTAGTAGACACACGTTCGTTAGTAAACACACGCTCGTTAGTAGACACACGCTCGTTAGTAGACACACGCTCGTTAGTAGACCCACGATCGTTAGTAGACACACGTTCGTTAGTAAACACACGCTCGTTAGTAGACCCACGCTCGTTAGTAGACCCACGCTCGTTAGTAGACCCACGCACGTTAGTAGACACACGCTCGTTAGTAGACCCACGCTCGTTAGTAGACCCACGCTCGTTAGTAGATCCACGTTCGTTAGTAGACCCACATTCGTTAGTAGATCCACGCTCGTTAGTAGACCCACGCTCGTTAGTAAACACACGTTCGTTAGTAGACCCACGCTCGTTAGTAGACACACGCTCGTTAGTAAACACACGCTCGTTAGTAGACCCACGCTCGTTAATAGACCCACGCTCGTTAGTAGACCCACGCTCGTTAGTAGACCCACGCTCGTTAGTAAACACACGCTCGTTAGTAGACCCACGCTCGTTAGTAGACCCACGCTCGTTAGTAAACACACGCTCGTTAGTAGACCCACGTTCGTTAGTAGACCCACGCTCGTTAGTACACACGTTCGTTAGGAGACCCACGCTCGTTAGTAGACCCACGCTCGTTACTAGACCAACGATCATTAGTAGACACACGTTCGTTAGTAAACACACGCTCGTTAGTAGACACACGCTCGTTAGTAAACACACGCTCGTTAGTAGACACACGTTCGTTAGTAGACCCACGCTCGTTAGTAGACCCACGCTCGTTAGTAGACCCACGCTCGTTAGTAGACCCACACGTTCGTTAGAAGACACACGTTCGTTAGTAGACCCACGCTCGTTAGTAGACCCACACGTTCGTTTGTAAACACACGCTCGTTAGTAGACCCACACGTTCGTTAGTAGACCCACGCTCGTTAGTAGACCCACGCTCGTTAGTAGAGAGACGTTCGTGTGTTTAGTAAAACGTACCACGTTTACCCTACTTTACCGTAGCTGTGAACGAGAGTGATCTGGAGAGGGTTGAGGGAGTTCTTGTACTCCCCGAGCCTGGCCTCAGGCCGGGCTCGACTTGTGATAACTCGATGACCAGACCACGCACTAGAAGGTGAAGGGACGACGACGTTTCGGTCCATCCTGGACCATTCTCAAGGCGATTGAAGAATGGTCCAAGACGGACCGAAACGTCGTCGTCGTCCCTTCACCTTTTAGTGTGTGGTCTGGTCAACATACTTTAGCCACGTTATTGTGACTCCTCGCCCGCAAGTGATAACAGTCCAACAGTCAACGACCTGGTACAATCAGCCAAGCTTATCAGGTGATTAAGTAGCTGCAGTTGTTAATATAGAGCATATGACCCCTCAGAGTAATATTGAAAGAAGTGGTTAATGACTGCAGATAATACTGTCTTCAGTATTACTGTCACAAGGGTTACAAGCCAAGCGAGTAGTGGGTCTCTGTGCACTCCTTCTCCCCACACAAGCATGCTGTGCACTCCTTCTCCCCACACAAGCATGCTGGGCACTCCTTCTCCCCACACAAGCATGCTGTGCACTCCTTCTCCCCACACAAGCATGCTGTGCACTCCTTCCCCCCACACAAGCATGCTGTGCACTCCTTCTCCCCACACAAGCATGCTGTGCACTCCTTCTCCCCACACAAGCATGCTGTGCACTCCTTCTCCCCACACAAGCATGCTGTGCACTCCTTCTCCCCACACAAGCATGCTGTGCACTCCTTCTCCCCACACAAGCATGCTGTGCACTCCTTCTCCCCACACAAGCATGCTGTGCACTCCTTCTCCCCACACAAGCATGCTGGGCACTCCTTCTCCCCACACAAGCATGCTGTGCACTCCTTCTCCCCACACAAGCATGCTGTACACTCCTTCTCCCCACACAAGCATGCTGGGCACTCCTTCTCCCCACACAAGCATGCTGGGCACTCCTTCTCCCCACACAAGCATGCTGGGCACTCCTTCTCCCCACACAAGCATGCTGGGCACTCCTTCTCCCCACACAAGCATGCTGGGCACTCCTTCTCCCCACACAAGCATGCTGGGCACTCCTTCTCCCCACACAAGCATGCTGTGCACTCCTTCTCCCCACACAAGCATGCTGGGCACTCCTTCTCCCCACACAAGCATGCTGTGCACTCCTTCTCCCCACACAAGCATGCTGGGCACTCCTTCTCCCCACACAAGCATGCTGGGCACTCCTTCTCCCCACACAAGCATGCTGGGCACTCCTTCTCCCCACACAAGCATGCTGTGCACTCCTTCTCCCCACACAAGCATGCTGTGCACTCCTTCTCCCCACACAAGCATGCTGGGCACTCCTTCTCCCCACACAAGCATGCTGGGCACTCCTTCTCCCCACACAAGCATGCTGGGCACTCCTTCTCCCCACACAAGCGTGCTGTGCACTCCTTCTCCCCACACAAGCATGCTGTGCACTCCTTCTCCCCACACAAGCATGCTGTGCACTCCTTCTCCCCACACAAGCATGCTGGGCACTCCTTCTCAACACACAAGCGTGATGTGCACTCCTTCTCCCCACACAAGCATGCTGTGCACTCCTTCTCCCAACACAAGCATGCTGTGCACTCCTTCTCCCCACACAAGCATGCTGGGCACTCCTTCTCCCCACACAAGCATGCTGGGCACTCCTTCTCCCCACACAAGCATGCTGGGCACTCCTTCTCCCCACACAAGCATGCTGGGCACTCCTTCTCCCCACACAAGCGTGCTGTGAACTCCTTCTCCCCACACAAGCATGCTGTGCACTCCTTCTCCCCACACAAGCATGCTGGGCACTCCTTCTCCCCACACAAGCGTGCTGTGCACTCCTTCTCCCCACACAAGCGTGCTGTGCACTCCTTCTCCCCACACAAGCGTGCTGTGCACTCCTTCTCCCCACACAAGCATGCTGTGCACTCCTTCTCCCCACACAAGCATGCTGTGCACTCCTTCTCCCCACACAAGCATGCTGTGCACTCCTTCTCCCCACACAAGCATGCTGTGCACTCTTTCTCCCCACACAAGCATGCTGTGCACTCCTTCTCCCCACACAAGCATGTTGTGCACTCCTTCTCCCCACACAAGCATGCTGTGCACTCCTTCTCCCCACACAAGCATGCTGTGCACTCCTCCCCACACAAGCATGCTGTGCACTTCTTCTCCCCACACAAGCATGCTGTGCACTCCTTCTCCCCACACAAGCATGCTGTGCACTCCTTCTCCCCACACAAGCATGCTGTGCACTCCTTCTCCCCACACAAGCATGCTGTGCACTCCTTCTCCCCACACAAGCATGTTGTGCACTCCTTCTCCCCACACAAGCATGCTGTCCACTCCTTCTCCCCACACAAGCATGCTGTGCACTCCTTCTCCCCACACAAGCATGCTGTGCACTCCTTCTCCCCACACAAGCATGCTGTGCACTCCTTCTCCCCACACAAGCATGCTGTGCACTCCTTCTCCCCACACAAGCATGCTGTGCACTCCTTCTCCCCACACAAGCGTGCTGTGCACTCCTTCTCCCCACACAAGCGTGCTGTGCACTCCTTCTCCCCACACAAGCATGCTGTGCACTCCTTCTCCCCACACAAGCATGCTGTGCACTCTTTCTCCCCACACAAGCATGCTGTGCACTCCTTCCCACACAAGCATGCTGTGCACTCCTTCTCCCCACACAAGCATGCTGTGCACTCCTTCTCCCCACACAAGCATGCTGTGCACTCCTTCTCCCCACACAAGCATGCTGTGCACTCCTTCTCCCCACACAAGCATGCTGTGCACTCCTTCTCCCCACACAAGCATGCTGTGTACTCCTTCTCCCCACACAAGCATGCTGGGCACTCCTTCTCCCCACACAAGCATGCTGTGCACTCCTTCTCCCCACACAAGCATGCTGGGCACTCCTTCTCCCCACACAAGCAGGCATCACATTGCAAGTAATTTGCATTTGCAAGAGTTTACATGACCCTTCTTGAATGTGCATGACTTGAGCTCGTGTGTACTCCCCCTAGTTGTGCTTGCGGGGGTTGAGCTCTGGCTCTTTGGTCCCGCCTCAACCGTCAATCAACTGGTGTACAGGTTTCTGAGCCTACTGGGCTCTATCATCTTGAGGTTATCTTGAGATGATTTCGGGGCTTTTAGTGTCCCTGCGGCCCGGTCCTCGACCAGGCTTCAACCCCCAGGAAGCAGCCCGTGACAGCTGACTAACACCCAGGTACCTATTTTACTGCTAGGTAACAGGGACATAGGGTGAAAGAAACTCTGTCCATTGTTTCTCTCCGGCGTCTGGGATCGAACCCGGGACCACAGGATCACAAGTCCAGCGTGCTGTCCGCTCAGCCGACCGGCTCCCAATCACAGCTACACTCGATGTGAATGTTACCTCGTATGACCTCCTCCACTTGTACATCAAGGTACAATCTCCTGTCCCCTCACACGGGGCCAAAGAGCCAGAGCTCAACCTCCACCAGCACAACTAAGTAGGTACATCAAGAGAACTCTCCCCAACTCCCACATCTGAACAGTTCAACATTCAGTCAGTCGAAGTTTGCGGTGAAAATCCCGACGTATGTAGCGAACGGTATCTGAACTTTCCTGAAGTTTTCAACGTGTAAGGCGCCGGTCAGAGGGACCCGGGAAGTAAAGTTAGAAATAAAGTGTTGCAAAATAGCAACAGGAGGAAGCTGGACCTTGAGAGCATGTTGCAAGCAACACAATAGTGTTTAGGAGTTTATTATGTGTGTGGAAAATAAAATAATTTTTTTTTGGAAGGGGGTAAAGAGGGGAGAGGGTGGTCTTGTTGTGGGCTATGTGAGCCTACTGTGGGCTATGTGAGCCTACTGTAGGGCTACGTGAGCCTACTGTGGGCTATGTGAGCCTACTGTGGGCTACGTGAGCCTACTGTGGGCTAGGTGAGCCTACTGTGGGCTATGTGAGCCTACTGTGGGCTAGGTGAGCCTACTGTGGGCTAGGTGAGCCTACTGTGGGGCTACGTGAGCCTACTGTGGGCTAGGTGAGCCTACTGTGGGCTAGGTGAGCCTACTGTGGGCTAGGTGAGCCTACTGTGGGCTACGTGAGCCTACTGTGGGCTACGTGAGCCTACTGTGGGCTACGTGAGCCTACTGTGGGCTACGTGAGCCTACTGTGGGCTACGTGAGCCTACTGTGGGCTATGTGAGCCTACTGTGGGCTATGTGAGCCTACTGTAGGGCTACGTGAGCCTACTGTGGGCTATGTGAGCCTACTGTAGGGCTACGTGAGCCTACTGTGGGCTATGTGAGCCTACTGTGGGCTATGTGAGCCTACTGTAGGGCTACGTGAGCCTACTGTGGGCTAGGTGAGCCTACTGTGGGCTATGTGAGCCTACTGTGGGCTATGTGAGCTTACTGTGGGCTACGTGAGCCTACTGTGGGCTAGGTGAGCCTACTGTGGGGCTACGTGAGCCTACTGTGGGCTAGGTGAGCCTACTGTGGGGCTACGTGAGCCTACTGTGGGCTAGGTGAGCCTACTGTGGGCTACGTGAGCCTACTGTGGGGCTACGTGAGCCTACTGTGGGCTATGTGAGCCTACTGTGGGCTACGTGAGCCTACTGTGGGCTAGGTGAGCCTACTGTGGGGCTACGTGAGCCTACTGTGGGCTAGGTGAGCCTACTGTGGGGCTACGTGAGCCTACTGTGGGCTAGGTGAGCCTACTGTGGGCTAGGTGAGCCTACTGTGGGCTAGGTGAGCCTACTGTAGGGCTACGAGAGCCTACTGTGGGCTAGGTGAGCCTACTGTGGGCTAGGTGAGCCTACTGTGGGCTAGGTGAGCCTACTGTGGGCTAGGTGAGCCTACTGTGGGGCTACGTGAGCCTACTGTGGGCTAGGTGAGCCTACTGTGGGCTATGTGAGCCTACTGTGGGGCTACGTGCGCCTACTGTGGGCTAGGTGAGCCTACTGTAGGGCTACGTGAGCCTACTGTGGGCTACGTGAGCCTACTGTGGGCTATGTGAGCCTACTGTGGGGCTACGTGAGACTACTGTAGGGCTAGGTGAGCCTACTGTGGGCTATGTGAGCCTACTGTGGGCTAGGTGAGCCTACTGTGGGCTAGGTGAGCCTACTGTGGGCTAGGTGAGCCTACTGTGGGCTAGGTGAGACTACTGTAGGGCTAGGTGAGCCTACTGTGGGCTACGTGAGACTACTGTGGGCTAAGTGAGCCTACTGTGGGCTATGTGAGCCTACTGCTGGCTAGGTGAGCCTACTGTGGGGCTAGGTGAGCCTACTGTGGGCTAGGTGAGCCTACTGTGGGCTAGGTGAGCCTACTGTGGGCTACGAGAGCCTACTGTGGGCTATGTGAGCCTACTGCTGGCTAGGTGAGCCTACTGTTGGGCTAGGTGAGCCTACTGTGGGCTAGGTGAGACTACTGTGGGCTAGGTGAGCCTACTGTGGGCTAGGTGAGCCTACTGTGGGCTAGGTGAGCCTACTGTGGGCTAGGTGAACCTACTGTGGGCTAGGTGAACCTACTGTGGGCTACGTGAGCCTACTGTGGGCTACGTGAGCCTACTGTGGGCTAGGTGAGCCTACTGTGGGCTAGGTGAGCCTACTGTGGGCTAGGTGAACCTACTGTGGGCTAGGTGAAGCTACTGTGGGCTAGGTGAGCCTACTGTAGAGCTACGTGAGCCTACTGTGGGCTAGGTGAGCCTACTGTAGGGCTACGTGAGCCTACTGTGGGCTAGGTGAGCCTACTGTAGGGCTACGTGAGCCTACTGTGGGCTACGTGAGCCTACTGTGGGCTATGTGAGCCTACTGTGGGGCTACGTGAGACTACTGTAGGGCTAGGTGAGCCTACTGTGGGCTATGTGAGCCTACTGTGGGCTAGGTGAGCCTACTGTGGGCTAGGTGAGCCTACTGTGGGCTAGGTGAGCCTACTGTGGGCTAGGTGAGACTACTGTAGGGCTAGGTGAGCCTACTGTGGGCTACGTGAGACTACTGTGGGCTAAGTGAGCCTACTGTGGGCTATGTGAGCCTACTGCTGGCTAGGTGAGCCTACTGTGGGGCTAGGTGAGCCTACTGTGGGCTAGGTGAGCCTACTGTGGGCTAGGTGAGCCTACTGTGGGCTAGGTGAGCCTACTGTGGGCTACGAGAGCCTACTGTGGGCTATGTGAGCCTACTGCTGGCTAGGTGAGCCTACTGTGGGGCTAGGTGAGCCTACTGTGGGCTAGGTGAGACTACTGTGGGCTAGGTGAGCCTACTGTGGGCTAGGTGAGCCTACTGTGGGCTAGGTGAGCCTACTGTGGGCTAGGTGAACCTACTGTGGGCTAGGTGAACCTACTGTGGGCTACGTGAGCCTACTGTGGGCTACGTGAGCCTACTGTGGGCTAGGTGAACCTACTGTGGGCTAGGTGAACCTACTGTGGGCTAGGTGAGCCTACTGTAGAGCTACGTGAGCCTACTGTGGGCTAGGTGAGCCTACTGTAGGGCTACGTGAGCCTACTGTGGGCTAGGTGAGCCTACTGTAGGGCTACGTGAGCCTACTGTGGGCTAGGTGAGCCTACTGTAGGGCTACGTGAGCCTACTGTGGGCTAGGTGAGCCTACTGTGGGGCTACGTGAGCCTACTGTGGGCTACGTGAGCCTACTGTGGGCTAGGTGAGCCTAATGTGGGGCTACGTGAGCCTAGTATGGGCTAGGTGAGCCTACTGTGGGCTAGGTGAGCCTACTGTGGGGCTACGTGAGCCTACTATGGGCTAGGTGAGCCTACTGTGGGCTAGGTGAGCCTACTGTGGGCTACGTGAGCCTACTGTGGGCTAGGTAAGCCTACTGTGGGGCTACGTGAGCCTACTGTAGGGCTACGTGAGCCTTCTGTGGGCTAGGTGAGCCTAATGTGGGCTAGGTGAGCCTACTGTGGGCTAGGTGAGCCAACTGTGGGCTAGGTGAGCCTACTGTGGGCTACGTGAGCCTACTGTGGGGCTACGTGAGCCTACTGTGGACTAGGTGAGCCTACTGTGGGGCTACGTGAGCCTACTGTGGGGCTACGTGAGCCTACTGTGGACTAGGTGAGCCTACTGTGGGGCTACGTGAGCCTACTGTGGGCTAGGTGAGACTACTGAGGCCTGCATGAGCCTACTGTGACCTACATAGGGTATGTTGTAGGCTGCATGTGGCCTGTTGTGTTCTGCATGTGGTGTATTGTGACTTTTTTACGGTCTATCGATAATTAAATATGGTGTATTTTGGTTCGAATATTGACTATTATGCCCTTCATATACTGTATTGTGATCTGCAT